>NC_138537.1:63648683-63702169 GCF_964234715.1 Podarcis melisellensis | reverse complement strand
CGTAAAGTGCATTGCAACAAGGAAGCAGGGGGTAATTAGCAGAAATGGTCAGCTGTCTCACTTTCCATTGATGGATTGCAATTTAAGGGTAATTCTGAGTGAAGTTGTTGGAAACGGGCTTGTAGGCAAGGAGCTGCTTAACTGCAGGAGTTATAAGCGTCTTTAGTGAAAAGTAACAGTCTTCTCCACCAGGAGCAGAGTCCTTGAGTCCTCTGTGTAAGGTCTTATTACTTGACTATGAACAGCACAGTTATAGCCCTTTTGTCTGACTAAAAATAGACCTTGGTTGCCAACACTCCTGACGAATTAAAGAAAGGGCAAAGATACAAGATTTGTGTGGGCACCAATTCTGAACACAGCATCATTCCTCATTTTTGTATTAATGATGAGTAGGAGGCATGTTGCCAAGGTTTCTGTTTCACTCCTTTCCCTCACGGCTGCTTCTCTTCTTCTTTGCAGGGGAAATCCAAGCCAATTAAGATTTTATCGAGGCTAACACTTGTTGTTTCTGATCCATCGCACTGCAATATTCTAGTAAGCTTATGATGCAGTTCACAACCTTTTCTATTTCACAGAAAGAAGAAGAAGAGTGGCTTAGAATCTGTTGTGCTTTATAGTGATAGACTACAACTTTGCTATAGGGGACGCGGGTGGCGCTGTGGGTTAAACCATAGAGTCTAGGACTTGCCGATCAGAAGGTTGGTGGTTCAAATCCTCGCGACGGGGTGAGCTCCCGTTGCTTGGTCCCTGCTCCTGCCAACCTAGCAGTTCAAAAGCACATCGAAGTGCAAGTAGATAAATAGGTACTGCTCCGGTGGAAAGGTAAACTGCGTTTCCGTGCACTGCTCTGGTTCGCCAGAAGCGGTTTAGTTATACTGACCACATGACCCGGAAGCTGTACGCCGGCTCCCTTGGCCAGTAAAGCGAGATAAGCGCCACAACCCCAGAGTCGGCCACGACTGGACCTAATGGTCAGGGTCCCTTTACCTTTACCTTACAACTTTGCTGACCTCTGGAACTCTCTTCCACGAGAAATTTGAATGGCCCCCAATGTCTAAATTTGTAGTTTTTTAAAAGTCAAGTCAAATTTACAGACAGTGAAGAAAATCCATAGTTCTTGAGTAATAAATGCTCCAGAATTGTCAGAAACTTAAGAATGGTTGGCAAGGCATGGAACATCACCACCACCTTCATAAATGTCTACCAAAGTTACTAGTTCACAATACAATTTTAGTAATTTGCCTGCCAGCACATCTTTTCGTTATTTATGGAAGAAATGTTACCCTGGCAATCTGGGGAGAAAACCGCAGTAAAAACTTATTTGTTTGCCCATTTGAAGACACTAACTTTTCTCAGGAAAATGGTTGTCTACAAGTCACCCTTGTGCTGAAGAAGCAGCTTCAGCTTTTTGTAGCTGGAGTCAGTCAGGACATCTCCCTCCCAGACCAAATGAAAAAAGGCCTGCATCTAGCCAATGTTGGATGAATCAACCGGCAATCTGGCTTCATGAGCAGTGGAAAAACTGGCCTCACTTGCACACCATGGTAAACCAAATTTTCCATGGTTTACTTGGTAAACCAATTTACCAGGACTGTGCAAATGTGCCCACTCACAGAGGCGTTCATCCTGCTTTGCTTGCCTTCAGTTCTGTTAGTACAGCGCAAGTCAAGTTTGGCTTAGTGTATCATCTGAACCAGGTATCGTGATTAAAGTGTCTCTTCCTCAACCAAGATCTATAGCCAAGGTTTGTAGTCTTAGCGGTGAGCTCTTCTCTGGGAGCCAACATGCTTGAAAACAGCATTTTCCCCTATGGAGAGAAAGCAGTTTGTATTCTAAACTCTTCCCCCAGCTCTTGGAATGCAAATTGCTTTCTCAGGAGAGAGGAAAACGCTCCATTTGTCAACAGGGCATTTCCCCCCCCCCTTTAGAAAGTGCCTTGGATTTAAAGTGCTGGAGGAGACATGTTGGCTACAAGTGGCTTCTTCCTGCTGTTTGTTGGGGCATTGGCTGAGCTGGGCTATGGCCAGGCTTAAAGCACCAGCTTAAATGGCTAGTCTGAAAAATGTTTTGTTTTTTTAATGTTACACTTTTTCTCTTTTCTGCTCTAGAGATCGACATCTACCAACATAAAATTTTATGACATCTTTGCTGTGTTTCCTAAGAGTGGAAAACTCTTTCATGTAAGTTTTGAAAATTCCTTCCCCCCCCACCCCGAGCATTTGAATTGTGAAGGAAGTTGCAAAACCCAGAAGCTGTTAATGGCACTGCTAATGCCTGATCCTACACTTTATTTCTTCATGTGGTGTAGTTGCTGCTGTGGATCACAGGTCTGCCAATGGGCAGCTCAGTGATTGATGCCCAAGAGCAGGGGTCAGCAAACTTTTCCAGCAGGGGGTCAGTCCACTGTCCCTCAGACCTTGCGGGGAGGGCCAGACTATATTTTTTTGGGAGGGGGGAATGAACGAATTTCTAAGCCCCACAAATAACCCAGAGATGCATTTTAAATAAAAGCACACATTCTACTCATGTAAAAACACACTGATTCCCGGACCATCCACGGGCCAGATTTAGAAGGCGATTGGGTCGGATCCGGCCCCCGGGCCTTAGTTTGCCTACCCATGCCCAAGAGTGACTCTCCCTAAGGCACTTGCAGATTATTGACTCGCTCTGTGTTTTCGCTAAGACGGGCCTTCCAAAAGCTGCTCGCCTGTCAGTCATCTGACATCACAGTGATGTCAGATGACCCAAAGGGACATTTTTCCTTGGTGGCCACAGCTCAAGCTGCATCTGATGAGGAAGACTTCCTGGACTCGACATAACAAAAAACTGTAGCCGGACATGTGCTTCCTTCATATTGGCCAAGATACTGTTGTCCAAACACATTTGTGAGGGGCTTTGGAGTGTTCAGAGTTCTATATCGGGCTGGGAAGTCTTGGGCCTACAGGCCACATTTAGCCCTTCAGACCTCGTATCCACTGGCCTTCTCTCTAGGCTACCCCCTTCACTTCTCTGCCTCCTCAAGGGCCTTGAACTGTGAGAGTGACTCCTGTTTGCTCTCCTGCATGAGAATCTCTGATGTAGCCTGTTGTACAGAGGTTGGAGTCATGTCCATTGTCCCAACCTTTCGTCTTTCCCACTGCAAGAAGGTTTATACCCACAAAGGAAATGCATCCTGCAGGGTTACACGCATGCTACTACTGCTTCTTGTAGCGATGGACAAGCAGGGATCTAATGGAGATTTCTGTTCTTTCTGATGTGAGGAGAGATTTCACTGAACGCTGCTTCTTGGGTGAATGCCAAGGCAAGAGAAAAAATACTGCTATTCTTTATCTAGCAACAATATGGGGTTTTTAAACTGTAAACGTACAACAGTTGCACACTGGGACAGGAACTAGTTGGATTTTTCAAGTGATATATTTGGTATGGAGAGCAGTCCTGTATCCAGCAGATGGCAGTGTTGCCTCTTGTTAAAGGAAGGAAATATTTTTTCCCAGAATAATAGGCCACATTTCAGCATTCTTCCCACCTTGCCCTCACCCCTACCCCAAGGTTTTCTTTTCTCTGCATACTTAGTATTTTAAATCCCTACAAGTCATGGAAAAATCGAGAGTTTGTACAAAAGCCAGCGGTTAAGTTTTCTTTTCTAACATCATCGTTCTGGACGAATGTTGGTCAGCTTTGTTGTTGCTGCTGCTGCAGTTTGAAGAACTCCCTTTCTTGTGGGTTTTGTGTCCCTGGCTGATGCAGATTCTGTTTAAGATTCCTTTTGATGGTGTGAATAATTATGTTGCCACGGTTTCAAGAATGGAATCAGCTGAGTTTTCTTTCTGGTGGCAAGGAAATTGCTAGCTGTCAAGCTTTAACACTGCCCTAGACACTCCCTGAGGGTCCTTGGACAAACTACAACCTCTGTCCTGACCTCTCTTCTGCAATGCTGTCCTGCCTTACAGGGTTCTTGTAAGGATCACTGTATGTGACGCTCAAGAGGGGAAAGCCCATAGATATACTATGTTTTGATATTATACGAAGGGAGTGTATGTGCTCTCCAAATTCTCTGAAATATAACCTTTTTTAGTTGGATTCCTCCCTTGCATTCTGAAAGTTTGCTCCAGGGTTTTACATACCATCATTAAGCATATGAGATCTTTCAATGCTGCTCTGATTAACCCCTTTCCGCCCTGACCTCAACATGCAATGTTGGAAGAATACACTAGGTCCATTGGAAGGGATGAAGAACCTGTGGTCTCCCAGGTGCTGTTGGGCTTCGTTTAGTTTATACAGTGGTACCTCGGGTTAAGTACTTAATTCGTTCCGGAGGTCCATTCTTAACCTGAAACTGTTCTTAACCTGAAGCACCACTTTAGCTAATGGGGCCTCCTGCTGCCGCTGCGGCACCGGAGCACGATTTCTGTTCTCAACCTGAAGCAAAGTTCTTAACCTGAAGCACTATTTCTGGGTTAGCAGAGTCTGTAACCTGAAGCGTATGTAACCTGAAGCGTATGTAACCCGAGGTACCACTGTATACCGCTTCGCATGTCAACAGAAATCTCTAAACAGCTTGTATATCTCAAGAAAATGGTGCCGATATAAGAAATGCAGTTCGGATTCTGCATTCTGTACCTCACAGCAGTTCCGTATTTTAAATTACATAATTAAACAGCAATAAATGTTTTTAGACAATGTACATTTGTAAAGACAACTTAAGAGCCACAAAAGCAGATCCTGTGGAAAACATCAAAATGCAGCATAATTATAGTATAATATCTTGGAAATCTCGTACATCCTATAAAAAGAAACACATAATCATACCGTCTCCAAAATCACATACACATTTTCACAGTACACAAAACTATAACGTAAACACAACAGCCCCCACATGCACTTGATTCAACCATCAGGCTCTCTGTACGCCCACCCAATCTACTCAGTTCTCGCTTCAACGAAACCCTTAAATTTTCAACTAAGAATAATCAACATACGGAATAGAAGCGATCCAGTAAAACCGCTTATTTCCATCCTGTGAAGATGGGAGCTGACAATGTTGGGTAGGACTGATGGGAGCTACCATTCAACCATGCCTAGAAGGCCACGGCTTCCCCCATCTCTTTCCTTGACACTTGGGCAACAATTGCTTTCCTGTCAGCTATTCTGCTGCAGGGCACAATACTAGAACTTGTAGAGAAACTATACAAGTATGTCAGTGTCTGCCTTTTTTAAAAAAAAAAAGTAACCCTCTGCTTTCAAATTTGCAATACAGGTGGCCTGCACAACCTTAGACGTAGATATTGTGTGCATCAACGTAACAGAAAAGCTGCCGTTCTACATCAAGAGACCTTCTGTGAATGTGGTAAGGTGGCCTGCAAATGTCGTGCGCAGTCCTGACATTCCTCTTCTTTCTCCTTTCGTTTTTCTGCTTGTCCATTAACAGTTTTGTCCTCTGTGGAGAAGCAGCTCGGGTATCATGTTAGAAACACAGATATATTAGCCCAGGCACCCAATGGATTCTTAAATCAGGGTTACAGCAGCCAAAACGGAATGCTTGGTTGCACATTTGGGGGCCAGGCAGCTCAAAGTTTGTATTTTTCAGTAAGACTCTTTTGGTTCCTGAAATTCATTCTGATTGGGCAGGTAAAATATAATGGATAGAATTCTACAGTAATTAAGCAGTATATAAATAGCATTAATTAATTAACAAGGTGGGCATGAGGTTTTGTGGCACTGCTTGGACTTTTATACACCCTGCCAAAATCCAAATTCTCCTGTTGAAACTTTTTTAAAAAAAAAACCAGAAGAAACAATACCAGATTTGCAGAGGTGTGGAATTGCCAAACACTTTACAGTTTGGAAATCCCAAGTGCGGGAGCATGGAATACTGTGTCCTTTTTATGTTATGTGTAGCAGAGGAGGAGGAAGAGGGACTTTTGCTTTTCTAGAGAGCCATTAACTTTGTCCCACTGGGTGCCTCTGCTTTTTGGAGGAGATGAGACAGCAGGGAAAACACATCAATAATATACAATAGCTGTGAGACGTTGACTGTGTCAAACTCCCTTCAGCTTCTGTTTGCTTTTCTTTCATGTGAAGGCAATAGATCGAGGCATCTACTTTGAACTTATTTATGTGCCTGCCATCAAAGACTCCACAATGAGAAGATACACGGTTTCAAATGCACTCAGTCTGATGCAGATCTGCCGAGGGAAGGTGAGGCTCAAAATGGGTTTGCCCCACTTCTTTTTCGTCAGAACTTTCCCCCCCCCTTCCAGTTAATGTTGTTCTGAATTAAGAATAGGCAGCTTGAACTGTTCCCCTTTTCCTTCTGTTGGTCTTCGATCACCGCAGCAAATGATCATTGTTTGAGAGCTCGGTGTAACTGATACGTTTCTGACTTTGCAAACTTTCTCAGGAAAGCTGCGGAACTCCTGAAGGAGGGCAGACTATTAACATCAGATTGCCTGTTGAAGGAAGGGGAGAGGGGAAATGTCTGGGTCACTGGCCCTTAACAAGAGTGTCTTCTCAGCAGAATTTGGGCCATCCTAAAACAGGAGCCTTGAAATGCTGTTTGGGGCTCCGGGGGGGGGGGAGGCTTCAGGAAGAGGGTGCTTTTTATTAGCCTCTGTGAAACCTTCCCTCTCTCTCAGAACAGAACCTCAGGACTTCATGGCTATTTTTTGGCGTGGAGGAGGTTGTGGAAAGTAATAGAAAGAAAAGAGGTCCTCCATCGCTTTCTTTCCTACGTATTTAAAACAGGAAAGTGTTTGGGGTTGTTGTTGTTGTTTTAACCGCATGGTGCATACATAGCCTGCTGCCGTCCTAAGAGTAATCCACAACTTCGCGAGATTGTAAGATTTCAGTAGGGGACCTCAGACCCTTCAGATGCTGCTGAACTATAACTCCCATCAGCCCCTGCAAACATGGCTGGTGACCAAGGATGATGGGGATTGTAGTTCAGCAATATCTGAGGGACCCAGTGTTCCCCACCCCTTCTCAAGTAGACCAACCCCTCCCCCTTTCTTCTGCTTCAACTAAGCAGCTAATTAATTCAATAGGCCCTGAAAGCCACAGAGAATGGGTCCTGTGCTGCTTACTTTTCTTTGTCAGACCAATATTTGTTTGCATGCCTGTGGGGTCAGCGAAGTTCTATTTCGTGTGGGTGGGGGCCCATTCCATCCCCAGCTGATGGGCCCCAGACTACCACCCCCATGCCCATGACAAACAAAAGCAGAATGGGTGCTTGTCTTATTCCTCATTTTGTTCTTGCCGGTCGTGGATGTTGTGGTTTTGAATTAGGATGAGTCAGGTTTGCATGAAATAACGTAACCTATTCCAGTTTTTTTCTGAGAATATATTCTCCAAAGTCCATGCCATGTTTTTTTATTATTTACAGCCCACTGTTCCTTCCTGGAGCTGAAGCAGCATACAGTCATACCTCGGCTCCCAAACGCCTTGGGAGTTGAGCGTTCCAGCTCCCCAATGATTGAAAACCGGAAGTGAGTGTTCCGGTTTTCGAATGTTCTTTTGGAAGCCGAATGTCTGACGGGGTTTCCGATTGGCTGCAGGAGCTTCCTGAAGCCAATCAGAAGCCGCAATTTGGTTTCCGGACATTTCGGAAGTCGAACGGACTTCCAGAACAGGTACGGCTGTATAGGGTTCTGCCCCACCCACCCCAACACATAGGCATGTACATACACACACTATTTTATTCTTACGACAACCCTGCGAGGTAGGTTAAGCTAAGGAAAAGTCACAACCCCAAAGTCACCCAGTGAACTTCATGACTAAGGAGGGCTTTGAACCCTGGCCTATTAGCTCCTACTTCACCTCTCAAATCTCTGCAGCACATTGACTTGTAATCACTCGGTCCATGCAGCTTAAGAGAATCCTGATTCAAGTGCACTATAGCAGTGTCTTGGTTTGATTAATCACCAATATTGAATCATTTCCTTGAGTCCTTTCCCCTGTGCCCACAGGACTCGCTCCCACTCCCCAGAGTTCTTCTTTACAGTGGTACCTCGGGTTATAGACGCTTCAGGTTAGAGACTCCACTAACCCAGAAATATTATCCCAGGTTAAGAACTTTGCTGCAGGATGAGAACAGAAATCGTGCTCTGGAGGCGCGGTGGCAGCAGGAGGCCCCATTAGCTAAAGCGGTGCTTCAGGTTAAGAACAATTTCAGGTTAAGAACGGACCTCTGGAAGAAATTCAGTACTTAACCCAAGGAATCACTGTAGGTTGTGAGAAAGGTGCATATGGCGTGTTTGCTTCCCAGTGAGATATGCACAGTGAATTGTGCTCTGCAAGGCACAAGGCTGCTCAGAGGGTGTGTGTGTCTATAATGTGCCATTTTGTGTTCACATTGTGGTTCTGCATTGGGGAAAGCCTTTCAGAGAAGAAAGGGAATGCGTTCAGAAACTTCCACTAATTAGTTTTTTTGTGTTGCCTTATTTCCTAGAATATAGTTTTATCCAGTGCAGCAGAAAAGGTGAGTGTGTGTGTGTGTGTGTGTGTGTGTGGTCCTGCAATGACTAATGGGTGCTTCATATTCGTGCTTCATTGGAGGACCTGGGTTGCCTACAGAAAATCCCAGGTTCGATCCATGGTATCTTCCATTAGAACTGGGGTTGCTTCCTTTCTAAAATCCTGGAGATCTGCTTCCAAGTCATTGAAAACAATACTGAGCTAAATATACCAGGTATCTGACTCTGGTAGCTTCCTGGGTTCCTTTTGAATGATCATCCCTTTGTATTTATCTTTTGCTAACCAGGCAGCATTTGCACACACTTCTTCCCACACACTCCATTTCGTTTGGGGAAACTCACATAGCCTTTACCTAAAATTTGGTAATTTTTTTGTTTTTTTCTAGCAACTCCTAGGCACAGCTAATCCCTGGTCGTTGACCAGGCAGACCCAGACCAATGGGGTTGGGAGTCCAGTATCATTTGGGGGCCCAGGGGCGAAGAACACTGCCCTAGCGTATACAGTTTTGTATTTGTCACCTAGCATCTGCATGCGTAATGGCTTTCTCTTCCGTTGCAGCCTCTACAACTACGAGGTCCGTACGATGTGGCGAACCTGTATCCTTTTCAAGTGTGTTTGTTAGGACCTTCAGAACTTCGCTGCCTGAGATACAGCCGTTAGCCTCTCCTTGAAAAGGGTAAAACTCTCAGCAGCAGAATGCTCATAAATGATCCTGCTTTTTGCAAGAGGGGTGAAAGGTCAGTTTGTTTGGAGAGGAAACAACGCAAGAGAGCCCAGAGACAAGGAAGGGTTGTGTAGCGATGGCAGGAGACAAGGTGTGAGGCTGAAGCAGTGCTAGGAGGGTGAGAAAGTAGCCGAAGGAAATGGAGGAGGAAGACAAAGCAGTGATTTGAAAAGGAGGGTGTCTGTGAAGGGTGGTGTAGAGGGAGCGCGGAGCTGAAAAAGAGAAGGACTAGGGAGGGAAGGGGGGAAATCATCTCCTGGGGTTTTCTTACACGGTGAGTCAAATGGGTCCTGGCTGACAGTGGACCTTCAGGATTCAGCAAGGACAGATTGATAGTTTGGGGTTGGGAGTGACATTCAACATTTTCTCTTATAAAAGCCCTTTTTAAAAACAATACAATGGTACCTCGGGTTAAGTACTTAATTCATTCCGGAGGTCCGTTCTTAACCTGAAACTGTTCTTAACCTGAAGCACCGCTTTAGCTAATGGGGCCTCCCGCTGCTGCCGCGCAATTTCTGTTCTCATCCTGAAGCAAAGTTCTTAACCCAAGGTACTATTTCTGGGTTAGCGGAGTCTGTAACCTGAAGCGTCTGTAACCTGAAGTGTATGTAACCCGGGGTACCACTGTACAATCCACACAAGGTATAACAAAGTGGAAAACAGAAGAGCCAACCCATAATATTACTAGAATAATGGGCAAGGGTTGCCAATTAAGATAAGGCATTCTAAGAAAGTTTAGAACATCCCCACTCCAGTGCCTCAAGATTCCTTTTTGTTGGGCAGCCAATAAATAGAACAGTCTCCCAATGCCTTTGTGTGCAATAGCCTGTAAATGCTGCAGATATATATTCTTCTACACTCAGTGGTCGTATACTAGCTTACTGTAGTCATACGGAACGTTAACAGACCGGAACCACGGGTATCTAGTACTGGTGTTTCGGTTCTGATGTTTGGTTGTTGCATCAAAAATACTAAATGAACAGAAAGATCCCAACCTGCCTAGCTAACCTTGAACGGCCTCGGTCCTGTATACCTGAAGGAGCGTCTCCACCCCCATCGTTCAGCCCGGACACTGAGATCCAGTGCCGAGGGCCTTCTGGCGGTTCCGTCATTGCGAGAAGTGAGGCTACAGGGAACCAGACAGAGGGCCTTCTCGGTAGTGGCGCCCGCCCTGTGGAACGCCCTCCCATCAGATGTCAAAGAGATAAAGAATTACCTGACATTCAGAAAACATCTTAAGGCAGCCCTGTTCAGGGAAGTTTTTAATATGTAATGCTGTACTGTTTTTAACACTGATTGGGAGCCGCCCAGAGTGGCTGGGGAAACTCAGCCAGATGGGTGGGGTATAAATAATAAATTATTATTATTATTATTATTATGAAAATGAATCTGTAGTTAAACACCTGTGACCAGAGAAGCAGCTAAGTGGTTCAGATCACTGTTTGGAATATAATGCCACAACCACCCCACGTTAAAATATTGGTGTGGCCCTCTAGAATGATGATGCTGTCTGTGCTGGCTGGGAGCTGGAGACAAATAGCAACGGATGGTGGAAGTCGTGGTCTTAACAACATCAGGAGGGCTGCAGATTCCCCACCCCTTTAATTTGACAAGCACTTTTGTCAGACAGGTTATTCTGATTTCCGTCCTTGCAATATCTGGGGAGCTGGGAGTGATTTGAACATGCTGAACTTTGACAACTTCAATACTCCGTCCTGTGTGCCACAGTAGCTTTTGTAGGTTGGTAGAGGAGCTGTGCTTAGCTATGCCTCAAGCATGTTTTGCCCTCTTTGTGCTTGAATATCCTTAACGAAAGTGGAAAGAGGGTGGCTGTTTGGCCTGTCTGAAAGCACTGCCAAGGCAGCAGTTTCTACGAATGGCCGAGCAGTCCTTCTTCATGGAGGTAAGCTGGAACAGTAACTGGGATAACGAACGTATTTGCAAGAATGTCCAAAGTTAACAAATCTGAAGAAGTGTGCATGCACACTGAAGCTCATACCAAGAACAAACTTAGTTGGTCTCTAAGGTGCTACTGGACAATATATATATATATAGCAATATATATATATATATAGCGTCACACCAACACGGCTACCTACCTAAATCTAAGCAATGTTTTCATAATGTCTATTTAAAAAGTGCAATGTGGGCTTATTGTAACATATTAAAATCACAGGGGGGATATTGTATACCTGTGCTAATGTAAAACTCTAGCTTTATTTATTTATAGTATTTCTACCCGCACTTCAGTGAATGTGTTCAGTCCCAAAGCAGGGAGCAGAAGTCATAGGAAAAGTCACCGGGAAAAGGGGGAGGCAAGATACATAAATTACAAAATCGTATAAACAGGTCCAAGAAACAATTTAACAATCTACCATAAGGTAAACAAGCAAAACTACAGCATCAAAATTATTTCCAATTTAACCAAACACCTAGGTAAAAGTAAATAAAACGTTCAACCAGATTGAAACAGAATAAACAACCGGTGGTTTGAGCAGCAGTTCCCTCCCGATTTTTCCACTTAATGCAGCCCAACCATTCCTTCTCTGTCCATCACACAAAGTGGGCCGCATTCTGTGCCAACAGATTCTCACTCTGTGGCTTTTGAGTAGCTTAACATCTTTCCCCCACACCCTCCACCCATCCAGGCCCTCACCCTGAGTGGTATAAACGGTGACAGAGCACCTTTTCTGGTTTTGTTGCAGTTCGGCATTTAAAACGCCGTGTTCCCTAGACTAGGATTGCTTGGCACGATGCACTCAGACGTTGGAGCACATCTCCCCTCATCTGTGATGTTTGGCCATGCTGGCTGGTGCTGAGGGAAGTTTTAGAGTCCCAATGACAGCTGGAGGGCCACAGGTTCCTGGCCTAGACTACCGTCCTGGATGAGCAGGGGATGTGTCAGCACTGCCTTCATTTAAATGGTTCCAAATAAGTGCTTTGACTTTATAGGTCTGCGGAGCTCGGGAGCGCACAGAATGGTTTGTGCTAACCTAGTTTGTAGGGTGTCTTGCAAGAGCCGGTTGAGTTGCCCTGTTCACCTGCCCAATTAGTGGCAGTGTTAATAATGATGCAAAGGCTGCCTATCTTGCCTGGTTATAGTGGGTAAGCCTCAGTGGAGCGACTTGACTGTGGACACCAGGGCAGAAGATAATGTATGGCCTGTATGGGTCTGTTCATGTGCGGTATTTCATCTGCTCGGCATCCATCTGGTCCCTTTTTTGATAGAAAAACGCTGCCATGATGGTGATGGTGGCAGTTGCCACTGCAATAGATCAGCTCCCTTAGTTGTACAGGTGTGGTCTCCTTGGTTGAAGTCGCTATAGCACAGTGGTGTGCAGCCCTTGCCTTGTGCACTTAGTGCCTCGTTCCAGGTGCAGTTCTGCAAGCCAGCAGCTTGTAATTGGGGGAGCCTTTCTAAATGTCTCTCTCCATTTTGATTTCAGAAGCCCGGAAGACTGCCTCTGGAGTAGTGTACACCAAGAAAAAAAACCGAGCCACAGAGGAAGATGAGACTACTCCAGTCAGTAAAAAAGCCAAGACAGCTTTGTGACAAGAAGGCTCTTTTCAGGGGAGCCCATCAACCCCCTAACCTCTAAAATACCCAGTTGCATGGCTTGATAAGAATAGGGTGCTTTACGATTTGACAATTCATTGTCGGTAAGCCTCAGTGGAGCGACTTGACTGTGGATGCCAGGATAGAAGATAATGTTCCACGCTTCCCATTGGAATAGGAATGGGAGATTGCGGACACTCCCTTTTATGATGAAGCCTTTTGTACTGAAGACTTGCTTTCTTTTTTACCAACCCTTTTGTTCAGTAAGTTTCTAGGACTCGAAACTCCCTAGATGCGTAATCACCCTGATCGCTATCAAATCGGTTCATGCACGCACACATAAATGATTGCAGAGTTTTCCTGGCACCTGACCACCGAATTAAAGTCACAGGTTGCAACTGTGAATTCCAAACTGCGGAGCTGTGAGCGTATTTTATTGTTTGTGCCCAGGGAAAGAAGTTGCGTACTCTGCAGTGGGAGCTGAAGTTATGCGTTTGCTAACCGTTCCTTGTGTGTGTCTATAGTAGGGAGACCTGACCATCTGGAACATTTTGGGCAACGTGCATTAGGGTGCCGTACAACTAGAGTGGTTTCCATTGCTGTTGCTTCTATGTTTTTAGCTGTTTGTGGAACGGCAACAAACCTGCTTCACCACTGGTAAATTTCAATGTTTTTCTTTAGCATGGTCTGCCATTTTCCTATCCACAGCAGTGGATGGACCGCAGCTGAGTGTAGTATCCATTGCCTGATGTATTTGTTCCCCCCTCAAAACTATTTGAACATGCACAATGGTTGTTTCACATCCTGAGCAAGGGGCCATTTTGTTTGTTTATTCCCCACCCCAGCCACTCTGAGTGGCTCCCAACAGAATATTAAAACCACTATAAAAGATCAAACATTAAAAACTTCCCTAAACAGGGCTGGTTTCAGGTGTTTTCTAAAAATCAGATAGTTGTTTATTTCCACAGGGCGTTCCACAGGGCATGCGCCACCACTGAGAAGGCCGTCTGCCATTGACTAACAAGATTGTTGCCTACGCATGTAAGACACAGCTTACTTTCTGCCCAGCTGAAACTGCAACAGCCATCTTCACCTTGACGGGAACAAGAGAATTAAGACTTGGCTGGTGCTTTCTGTCTCATTACCTTGGAATGTCTATTCTTCCACGTGATGCCCTTTTATCTTCAGTTTCCTAAGGCACGGCTGTAATTGGCTTTCTCCCCAAAGGTGTGTGTGTGAGGGGGGAAAGAAGTTCTAAGAGCTTTTCTTTTTATTGCGTTAAATTAAGGGTTTGAATTAAAAGGATCTTCTCGTTATGACACTAGCAGAACTGTGCTCTGGAACACAGGTTGCCGTCCAAAGGAGACAGGGTGGGGGGGGGCAGAGGTGATTTCATGCAGAGAAGGGATGGTTAGCAGAAAAGTGCCCCTTTTCTTCCGACTAGGATCCAAGGCCAGAAGCAAGCCTTCCCAGGAGGAAATCAAGTGAGGGTAGGTCAGGCTTCCTCAACCTTGGTCCTCCAGATGTTTTGAGACTACAACTCCCATCATCCCTGACCACTAGTCCTGCTAGCTAGGGATCATGGGAGTTGTAGGCCAAAAACATCTGGAGGGCCAAGGTTGAGGAAGCCTGGGATAGGTGGTTTTGGAGTGCTCAGCCCTGTTCCTTCTGCTTCTCCACTTTAAATTGCCCCTAATTCTCCTCTCCGAAATTTGTATATTCTTAGCACGTGGGTTGGGCTTCCATTGCATCTAATTAGATCCCCAATAGCAAAGAGCTTGAAAGGGTTTGCATTGCAACTACATTGTGTCCCAAAGGCCTGCTCGCTAGTGCCACTAATTTATTTTTATTTTTATTTATTTATTTATTATATACTGCCCTTCATTGGAAGATCTCAGAGAGGTTCACAAGATAAAGGAATGGCTGTTTGTGGGCTGTGGCCCTGAAACTCTCAACAGGAATGCCAGCAAATAACGTCAGGATTGCTTATTACCAAGTAGCTTCAGGTGTTGCTGTTACAGCTTCAAAAGTATTTCATATTTATTTTGCAACTGACGTGCATCGCCGCTTGAAACTCTTGCCTTGGCAGAACTGATTGAGCTTGGCTTTGATCTCTGAGTAAACTAAAAATCATTCAGAAATGTTTACTTTGCAAAGTGTGTGTGTGTGTGTCCTCTTGCCACTGACTTTTCCTCCTTTAATTCAACTAAGATGCTACTTGAGCTTTATCGGTTATAAAATGGCCTGGTGGTAAGTTTCTATAGAATCTGGACCTGAGCTAGACAGTGGGAATGGTTTGGGACAGGGCTGTCTTAGTTCCCTTCAAGTCATTGAGAAATGTGACATTTGAAAATTCTTCCCCGACCTAAGAGTTAATAACTTTCAGGGCTCCTACTAACAAAGAAGATGGTATCCAATTTTTCATCTTGGTTGAAATGTGTGTTGTGTGTACACACAAACACGTGGTAGAAGGAAACTACACCTCTTTGAATTCTGTAGTTTTACATGGGGACATTTTGGCTTTATTTTTGTTGAATAAATCATGGTGTAATATGTCATGTGTTGTTCATCTGAGGTTGTATTTACCTAATTTTAAGAGCTGCTAAGGAACAGATTGTTGTTGTTATATCCTGATATGTAAAACCACAGAATTCAAAGAAGGTCTACTTCCTTTCCCCCACGACTCTTGCCTCCAGCATCTTCTATCCCTCGTAACATTTTCAGATGAAGAAATAATACATTCTGGTAGATTAAAGCGAGCGGTTCTGTTGCTTCTTTTAAAACATTTAAATAGGGTTTAATACAAAATGTACATAAAAAGCCATACAAATATACACTACCATTTGTTACAATATCGAGCTTCGACAGTAACGGCAACTTTTCCTCTTCGTCTTTGGATTCCGTCCTCTTCGTCTGCCCAACTTCCTGTCTTGAACACTGCAATTTAGAGGTAACCAATATGGCGGCCTCTAGAGGTTCCTAGACTCCCAATTCCCACCAGCCCCAGTCAGCATGGCCAGTCGATGGGGTTGGTAGGGAGGTTTAATCCCACAACACCAGGACAGTGCCATGTTGGCTGCCTCTTATGTAGTTCAGGTAGCCTGAATTAAAAACTTCGGCAGAAGAGCAGAGCCCTTCCTTTTTTAAAATTCCACTTTGCTTTCCCCTTTCTCACTACTATTCTCCAACCCTCTGATCTTTGCTTTTTTAACAGCTTGCTCTGACAATAGCAATTCAGCAGAAACCGGGTGACAATAACAAATACTGCCTATCGAAAGAGGGTTTAATGGGAAACACTGCTAATAGGCTCTGAAAGCCTGTTGGCTTGTGTGCGGTTTTTAAAGGGGCTTAATGCTCCTGACTGGTTCAGATTACCACATTAGTAAGATGGTCTTTTTCTATAGAACAGCAGTACCAACATGACTTATTGAAAATATCGGAAAAGAAACACTATGGGAGAAATGATGGAATAGAAATAAATAAACCAGCTTGAAATCAGAGGCTTCTCAACACTCGAAACTGCCTTTGAAGTATTTCAGGACCCTCTTGGTTCCTTGCGGCTTTAGCAAAGGCAGCAGGACAAATTGCTTGTATTCTGTGAAGGTGGCAGCATTTATAATGCTCCTGCTCTTCACATTGGTGATATCTTGCTTTTTGCAAGGAAACTGTCCAGTCCATTGACGCTTTGAGTCTTCAGAATGTGTCTATAGGAGAGCTCTTGTAAGAGTTCTCCTTCAGGCTGTTGAATATTTCTTTGGTGCCATTTTGCCACTGCAGAACAAGATCCATTGGAGTTTTCCCCTCCTATGGAGGAAAGTTAGGGAAACGGCATTAATTTTCACCCCCTTGAAATGTCATCATTGCTCTATTCTGTTTCTGTGACTTAACTTTCTGCAGATGTGGTAGTGGGAAGCTCTCTTAATAATGACTGCTTATGCCTCTTTGAAGTGACAAATGCATCAAAAATGTCTTTCTGGGTGCATGCCAACTTTGAGGGTGTTGCATGGGCAATGAATGTGCATCCCCCGCAGACACTAATTCCATTCAACAAGTGCATCTTTCTTGCCCAATAGCACCTATTCCTCACAACCAGTCAATTTGCTAGCACAAAT
Organism: Podarcis melisellensis; assembly: GCF_964234715.1. Lineage (NCBI taxonomy): Eukaryota > Metazoa > Chordata > Lepidosauria > Squamata > Lacertidae > Podarcis > Podarcis melisellensis. Next base: position 63,685,305 of record NC_138537.1, on the reverse strand, counting down.
GTTCAAGACTAGAAAGTGAATGTGGACAGCAAAATCTAGGAACGTGGAAACCAGCAAAAGTTAGATGCAATCCAATCCTACTGCGGTCATCTTGGTGTTTTTATTTTAGTAACTAGTGTCCTGATTTTCTTTATAAACTCAACATGGCTTACTTAGGAAAAGAGCAAAGAGTTAGGGAATACTTACAGCGTTCTTCATGTTTAGGTTGGCACCATACATGATCAAGAGTCGAATCATTTTATAACGATTCAGTCTCACTGCGTCGTGCATAGGACTATCTCCTTCCTAGAACAGAGGAGACAAAAATGAATATAATGAGCTTTGGGGCTCTACTGGTGTAATAGTGAAAGTACTCAATAAATTACACCATCATCTTGCACCCAATAGTGATAATGATTATTATTTAAGTGTGCTGTTGTGAAGCTGAGTTGAAATGGGTGATTCAAAGGAATGTTAAGTACTATTGCTATTCTCTCCCTGAAGTTTCCTTTAAGAGATCACAATCACCTGCTATTTTACTACCCTAAAGACACTAACTGAGCAATGGGGAGTCCGTAAACTGCAGGTGTCATTGCACCTCTATCATCCCTCACTCTTGCTTATGCTCGCTGGGGTTGGTGGATTTGGGAGACTATAGGGCTACAATCACCAAATTCCTGCAATAATGCATGTTCCTTCTCCATGCTAGAGAAGTGATTTGTGCTGTATTATAATAATTGTATTATTTGTACCCCACCCATCTGATTGTGTTACCCCAGCCACTCTGGGCAGCTTCCAACATATCTAGAAACATAAAATAACATTAAGCATTGAAAACTTCCCAATACAGGGCTGTCTTCAGATGTCTTTGGAAAGTCATGTAGTAGTTTATCTGTTTGGCATCTGATTGGAGGGCATTCCACAGAGCGGGTGCCACTACCGAGAAGGCCCTCTGCCTGGTTCCCTGTAAGTTCACTTCTCACAGTGAGGGAACCGCCAGAAGGACCTTGGAGGTGGACACATGTCATCCTCATTGGCATCCCTCTGAGCAGCGTTGTGACTCTTGCTGCTTATATATCCTGTGCATGTAGCCTTGTTGGGGGAAAGGCTTGTACATCCACTTTCCCTTCTGCTGCATGGGAATGTTGTTTGATAAGGCTTGCCCTAACAAGAATGTCATACGGGAAAAGATTGCCCTATGGAAATGGACCTTCAGCTGAAAGGATAACCTTTGAACACCACCACGCAGGTGCTACCGGGGCTGCCAGATTCCTTTAGCCCCAGCTTGCATGACTTAATAGTCAGGGATGGTGGAATTTACAGCCTGGCTCACACATCTGGAATGCACTTACCCCATGGGTAGGCAAACTAAGGCCCAGGGGCTGGATCCGGCCCAAACGCCTTCTGAATCCAGCCCACGGACGTTCCTGGAATCAGCATGTTTTTACATGAGTAGAATGTGTCCTTCTATTTAAAATGCATCTCTGGGTTATTTGTGGGGCCTGCCTGGTGTTTTTACATGAGTAGAAGGTGTGCTTTTATTTAAAATGCATCTCTGGGTTATTCATTCATTTCCCCCAAAAAAATATAGTCCGGCTCCCCACAACGTCTGAGGGACAGTACACCAGCCCCCTGCTGAAAAGGTTTGCTGACCCCTGACTTACCCTGTCTTTGGCATTAAGATCTGCTTCACAGGCGATGAGGTGCTCCCCGCATTCGTACTGACCTGTCCTTACGGCCACGTGTAGAGGACTGCTGAGCAACTGGTAGAAAAGGAAGGGCAGGGAGAGGCATAATTAACAGAAGCAGGGCAAGGCATTCTAAAGTGCGAAACAACAAGCTCGGATCTAAAAGGGCCTCTTGTACAAACAGCTTGCAAATCCACTTTTAACTTTTCCCACCTCAGTTTTTCAAACGGAAATAGCTTACCTTATCTCTAGCATTCCTGTTTATTCCTTTGTTCAGCAAGTACTTCAGGATTTCCACATTGCCCCCACGGCAGGTCCAGTGAATAGCTGTGGATTCAAGCTACGCCAGGGGGAAATAATAAAAAATATTTGTCAACTGGTTCACATATGATGTGAGTTTTCAGCACCTAATTACTCATGTCCTGATGAGTCCTGGCCACTAGACTTGTGCCTGGTTATTGTTGATAAAAGTTTTATTACTTTGAAAAATAAAAAACTTTATTGAAAAGAAAAGCCTTGTGTTTGAGATAGCAGGAGGTAATACAGTGGTACCTCGGGTTAAGAACTTAATTCATTCTGGAGGTCCATTCTTAACCTGAAACTGTTTTTAAGCTTAACCTTAGCTAATGGGGCCACCCACTGCCGCTGTGCAATTTCTGTTCTCATCCTGAAGCAAAGTTCTTAACCCGAGGTACTATTTCTGGGTTAGTGAAGTCTGTAACCTGAAGCGTCTGTAACCCGAGGTACCACTGTAGTGGTTCCATCTGCAACAGGCTAGGCATCGCTTGCTGATGGTTACAGTGGATGAGTAGTGAACGTGTGTCTGTGTGAACCAACCCAAGGAACTCTGCATGTGTCCAATGAGCACTTACCATATCCTGGAATTCAAGGTGGGCTCCTGCTTCTACTAACTTCTCCACAACTGCCAGGTGCCCTTCTGAGCATGCTCTGTGCAGGGCTGTGCGCTTGTACTGTCAAAAGGAATAGTCATAGTGTGGTCAATTTTAACCTGCAAGGCTTTGAAATAAATCATACAACCCTTAGCATGTTGAATATTCAAAACACTTTACACATAAATTAACCCCGCCCGTCTCACCCTTACCAAAACAAGACATGCACATGTAAGGTTTTACATTTCCTTCTTGTGCCTCGCTAAACTTCCCTCCCCCTCGTTTCAATTAAGCTCCTGAAGGCAAGGCCTTCTCTTTCATTACCATGTATGGTGTCATGTACAGATATGTATACAATGCCAGATAAATCATAATTTCAGTCTTTTGTTAACAACAGCCCCGTATGGCATTTATGTACTTAACTTGTTTAGTTTTGTCAGTTTATAAGCCACTCTTCAGTAACAGTAGGCTCTCTTAGCTGTACAATTTAAACAGCATAAATTCATGAAGACAAAACACGACAAGCACAAGGAAATAGATTTTTGATATTGCTTGAATGCCCATTTAAAGAAACAATGCTCTCCTGTCTTGGGAGTTCAGAATACTTTAACCATGAAAAGTGTATCTGCTTCAAAAGGTAACACTGACAGAGTGGTGGTGGATTTTAAATTTAACCTTAAGATATAATTTTTAAGGAGGACATAAAAACCTCTTAAAAACTGGCTTGAGAGGCATTCATTCTCCCTATGGAGATCTGAAAACAGCAGCGGTTGGGGAGAGATCAGGCTCTTTAAAGAGAGAGAACCTTCTCTACCCTCATCAAACTACAACTCCCAGGATCCTTTGAGAAAGCCATGACTGTTAAAGCTAAGATCAAAGATGTGCGCCTTATAGTAGATTTGGGACAGAAATTGATGGTCAAATCATACCTCATCACAAACGTTTGGATCTCCTTTGTCTGCCAGGTATTTTTCAATTATTGGCATCTTGTTCTCCAAGGCAGCCTTTAAAAATGTTGGAACATCCACAGGTTCAGTCTGATGAAGAGCAGAAATAAGAGTTAGTTCAGTTCCGTGTGTGGGAACTCCATAAAGACAGCAGAGAAGACTATTTTGTCCCTGAACTTACTATAACTTCTTGCTCAGGCTCCTTTACCATGGGCACTTTAACCTTCTTGAATTTTTTCCTTTTCTTCAGCTGAATGATTTTTTCAAGATCTTCCAAGCTCTCAAGTTTTGGTCTCGCCTCTAATTTCTTTTTCTTGATCTGAACAACAACAACAACAAAAGCAAATAAGAACATAAGAAGATCCCTCCTGGACCAGACCACTGTTTTATCTACTCCAGCATCCTGTTCTCACAGTAGCCAATCAGATGCCTATGGAAAGCCTGCAAGCAGGAACTGAGTGTAAATGTCCTGCTCCCATTTGTGAATCTCTGCAACTGGTATTCAGAGTCATACAACTTCCAATGGTGGAAATGGCCAGGGCTTTTTTCCCCTGCCAGAACTCAATGGAACTCAGTTCAGGCACCTCTCAGGTGGGTGCTATTGCCATTCTAAGAGAAGAAGGGAACTGTTCGTGGTGAGTTCTGGCACGTCTCTAGGAAAAAAGGCACTGGAAGTAGCGACTGTGAGTGACTGCCATGAAATTAGAGCAATATGAGGAACAATAACATTAGCTTCAACATACAATCTCCAGGGTCCCTTGGAATCTCCTTCAACATTTAAAATAATCAGAAAAGGCGTTACTTCAGCTACTAATACTACACTAATGTCAATACACCAATTCAAATCTAAAGATACCACTTGAAATTCTGCTGAAAAAATGCTACTAGTTATTTAAATGTAAGACAGATAAGTGATGAAGGAACCATCCAGACATAGCACAGGGTCACATGTTCCTTAGAATTTATTCTAGTTATAAATACGTGTCAGCCTATATTTAAAGCACAGGCTACATCTTTAAGGTAGAGTAACAACCCAACTTGCTTTTCACAAAACAAGGTGATAAAGAGTGACATAATTTACCCCCCCCCCCAAAAAAATGTAGAATGATTGTTGCTCTGACAGATTCACTGTTTCTCCTTTTTGGAGTGATTCTTGATCAAGTCTCAAGTTGAACCTTCATTGCAAAAAGTGTGTTGGGCTGGTGAAGGGGCGGTTGATTCAAAACCCTTTAAAACCCATGTAGAATTTGGATCCCCTTAAACTTAACCCTGTTCTGTAATTCTTCATTTGAATAATCCATCGCCAGGGAAGCTGTAACATGCTAAATCACCAGCTCACAATAATCTGCTACTTCAAAGGAAAAGTCTGTGGATTTAAATTCCAGTAATGTCTTTCCTATTTTCATATATCTTTGAGGAAGGGTTGGTAGAATCTTATTTTTATTGTCCACCTTAAAATTTTGTTCTCATTGAGGAAGATTTTTAACAATGTTGCCATTCTTGAAATGATGGGCATAATTCTGTTGGCACTGAACTAAACAATTGCAGATGACCTTATCTTATAAATGGAAGGCAAAAATGGTTTTAAGGAGGAACACTCAGATGTCCCAATATGTCCTTGGCATGTGAGGGGTGGGATAACACATTATTTGCATGCAGAAAGTCTCAGTGTGAATTGTCTCAGCAGAGATGGGTGAGAAATTTGATTCACATTTTAATGCAAACTGGCCTATGTGCAAACCAAAACACAAGCTATCTTTACAAAATTGTACTTCTCTGAATTTTCACAGCAGTTCTTTTGTAATTCATACATTAAGACAAAGTTTGCATATTTTCCTGAAAATAACATATAAAATGCATTCTGTTGGGGGGAGGATATGTATAGCAGGCAAAACTGCATGGAAGTATATGTATAGCAGACAGTTACATTAAAGTGATAATTTTTTATGAGAACATTTTTAAATATATATATATATAAATCACAAATTGATGCAGGTGGGGAAATGAGAAAATGAAATTAACAGATTTGTCCATCCCTAATCCCCAGTATCTCCAGTGAAGAGGAGAGATATCTGCCTGGAGACTTGGGTTTACTTTTTGCTTCAAATACCGAAATGTCTTGGTTTGTCTCTAATCCACGGCTTTCAGCCATAACTGGTAGCCATTTCCCAGATTTTCAGAGAAACCTTTTCCCCAATCCTGTAGTTTGTGACACTCTTAGCTGAATACACTGAATATGTAGAGCGTGGGTTTTTAAATGTAAAACAGGTGTATTCCCTAGGGAGTTGTGGCCTATCCCTTCTAATTTCCTCTCATTCCTGGTTTTCTAGTTATAATTAGGATATGTTGAGTCCCAGTTAATAACATATTGGCAATGTAACAAGACCTTGGAGGTTGGGGGTGGGAATCTTTCTACTGGTTTCCAGTGTACATCTATCAGGACCTATCTATTTTACTAAACTCCCTTCTTAGTTAGAGGGCAGATCACAGGAATTTGAAACTTCAGAGCTCCAGAGGTGCAAAAAGATATACAAGAAACACAATTTTACCTCAGCTTCTAGCGCTTTCTCTTCTTTGTAGGTCAGATTGTGTCGTGCAACTGAGTGGTCCGTGAGGGTCTTCAGGTCCTCTTGTTTCTCTAACCTTACAGCAGCTTCATACTCTCCATTTTTGAAGTCCTCTGGGAGGAAATCTCCTGTCTCTCTACCGTCTGCCTTTTTGCCTGTCACCTGTCAAAGGAACAATGGTACAAGAGTGTCAACGTCTTGCTTTCTGACATATTGAGAAGCAGAGCTAACACGTGAGGACAGGGCAGGCAGCCCTCGAGAAATACTGAGGAAACAGAGGTGAAAATGATGGCTCAAAGACAGGGTGCCTTTTCGGAAAACAATGGGCAAGTTGAAATCATGGCACTGAACGTTGTTCATCTGATTCCAAATGCTCAGGGAACAGGTAGAAATGTGCATAGCCCAGCATCTGGAAAGGAAAGCTGTCAATTTAACACCCTTCGCATGACCCAGAGACGGCTTTGTAAGCTTTGTTGATGGAGGGAAAGATGTATTCAGGGGAGATAAGAAGCATGAAGGTCAGAGGCAAGGAGGAGGTTGAAGAAAGGCTGCAAAGTAGGAAGTGGACCAGAAAGAAAAAAAGGTGAGGCTTGAGGAAAGGGCCTGAGAAAATGAGTCAGCCATCCCCAACCTGGTGGCCTCCAGACCTTGCTGGACTCCAACTCTAATCGTCCTCAGCCAGCATGGCCAAAGGTCAAGGATGGTGACAGCTGGAGTCCAGCAACCAGGCTGGAGAAGAATGAAATAAGGGAGCTGAAGCAGGCAGCTTGGGTTATCTTTAGCTTATAGCACTTACAATGAGCTCTCTGCCATTTGGGGCAGGAATACAGGAATGAGAGAGAGGACGTCAAGAGACAAGGTTACTGAAGCAAGTGGCCCAATGAGACAGTGGTCTGAAAAATAAAGACTTGAGGATGGGATGGGCATTGCAGGCTTGCAGGCGGGAGAATGGAGAAATCCAGGGGAAAGTAAAACTAGGGTAAAGCCACATATTTGGGCTTAGGGGTTGGAGGGTATGTGAACTCCACGGGGAAAGGAAATGGGCAGGCAAAAGGAGATTTGGAGGTGTGGGGGCTGTGGGCCAAGGGTGCATTGGGTTGCTAAGTCTAAAGTAGGGCTAGCCAACCTGGTACCCTTCCAATGTTTTGGACCTAAACATTATCACCTACTATGCAGTCACCTCAGGTAGAATTATCATTGTACAGTTATCCATTGTTGTACTGGTTGGGGCTGATGGAAATTGCCATACACAACCTGTGGGGGGCTTTCCTTGATCCTAAGGCTTAAGCCCAGTCAGGGGAATTGTCTTAGCTGTGCCATCTCCTGTCACTGAAGCATTGGTGACCTGGCAACTCTAAAAGGACGGCGAAGGCCCAGAAGCAGTGAACGATGGCGGGCTGAATTTCACATATTGATCGGAACTAACCAGACGCTTATTGGGCTGCAGGCATCTTGTAACCATCTGGTAACTGGGCCCTTGGAAACAAATAGGCTGAGAAGTGAGTAAGTTTAAAATGGAGTTCTCCATGGTGGACAAACGCTATACAAATGACATACATGGACGCAGCAGTATGCATATGGATCCAGGTACAAAATTTCTCCTGTCTGTTAGAAACAACTAAGTAAATCTGTGGCCTCAGGCATTCTGTACATCACATTTAAAATCAAGTCTTTTTCTTTCCCTGTTGGAAGTGTGCTGTGTGTACAATAATCAGGCAGTACGATGCATGCATTGGAGCAAGCTAAAGATAGTTGCAACTACATCTCACTGAAATCAAGGAAGCAAGTTAGACTAATGACTAATGTATGTTATTCCTGACTAACTTTAGAGCTGAATTGGGGATGGTAACTAGGATTCTGAGAGCCAGTAGGAGTGAACCCAAGAGCTTACTGAAACCCAATGGTTTTTTTATCATCTTTCCCCCACCCCAATTAATTAGCAGACCTCTATGCCATCTGATTCTGAAATTCCTCATGTAGCGTGGGCACCTGCTGTCAAAAAGCACAAGCCCAAAAGCCCCTTACATGAACAAGATAAAGTGAGCAGATCTTTAGATCCAGACGCATTTCATTTCCAAACTTCTTGCTTAGATGCATTTATTTGTTAGGAATCCACTTTTATTTGAGAATCTGATCCACCCCTTCCAGGGATTGAAGTCTTAACAGTTCAGTCCTAGGCATGTCTACTCAGAAGTAAGCCACTCATCTGACTTGCTGTGAGATATTTGTGTCTGGGATAGCAGCCTTGATCAATTTTCATTGACTTAAGTCACTAGAGAGTTCAACAAGAATTATCGCGTCCTCAAGAACAGCTTGACAAACATCCCCTCTAGCAAAGTAGTGAACTCAGTAAATGTCTCTCTTACTTGACAGACTGGGCAACTCCTGGGTGAAGTGGATACTATAATGATAGGAAATGCACTCATTGGACCTTTTCAAGAATGCCGCGAGTCCAAAAGAATCCTGCCTTGTGCTTGCTTCTTTCATTACTAATTCCTGTCATCAATAGCAGTTATGAACATCAGAGGTGAGAAGAGGCCTATTAAGCCACTCAACTCCTTTTGGCTCTTTATTATCCTGCCCAGAATTGTTCCCAATTACTTCTGAATCCAGCTTGCGTGCTTGGCACAGCTCAAACATAGCTGGAAACATGCTCACGAGTTTCTTTGCCTAGATGTTAATTTGGATGCAGCTGGCAAGAGTTGAATCACATGTAATTTATGAGATTAGGAGCTGCAATCCATCCCTGTTCCCAGCACAGATAATAGTTATAGTTTGTTTTGAACCACCTTGAAGGTCCCATTGGATCAAAAGATGGCAAAAAAATAAGCAGATATTCCTTCCTTCCTTCCTTTATTTTGTTTTTTTCTTTAAGATTCCATTGTATCTCCTAAGGTAGAACCATCTCCGTTTTTCTTACATGCATAATGATTTACAGCACATAATCTGATTTATACACTCTGGGACTACTCTAAAGTTAGACCATTTTCTTCAGCAAAGATGCTTAGTATTTCATTAATGCTTCTCCTGTGTTGTTAAGGCATCTCACATGTCATTTCAGTCATTGTTACAACTTTGTAAGGTAGGCCAACAATATTTACCTTTTGATATAATGCAATAAAGGCTTGAGACTATGAGATACCAGCCTTCTTAAAACCACCAGCTGTGCTGAGATTTGAATTGGGTGGATTTTCAGCTCTTAGCTCATGCTCTTAACCACCACACAAACTCACCTGGACAAATTACATCCCAGCACAATCTGCTCAAGTCATCATGCATGGCACAGGTTAAAACTACCACCAAAAGAACAGCCAAGCTTCTCTCAGTGGTATAAATCACCACATTAATAAGAGACAATTTGCAGAAGAATGTAATACCCAGCGCACAATTAAACTGGACGCAGTTGAAACCTTAACACAGCAGTTACTATGAAAGGTGAGTTTTGTACCTACCAGCTCTTCCACTCTCAGCATCATCATAGTTGCTGCTGCTGCTTATCAAAGAACGATAGTGGCCTCTTGGTGTGTGTGTGTGTTTGTGTGTCTGTGTGTGGTACTCCTTTAAGGATGGATGCCTCCTCCACCCAAGGCAGCTTTACTGAGATACAGCCAATCTAGTTTAGCTTATATATTGCTGGAAGAACTTCTTTGGAGTGAGATAATCTTCCAACCTGGGAATCCAAGTACGCCCTCAGCCCCGCCAGCTCCGAGATAGGTGCTTTCTCATTCCAGGCATGTTAACTAGCCAGATCTAGTGTCAAGGGGCGGGAGGGAGGGAGGGGGGAAAGGGATGAGTCTTGCAGTGTAACCGTGCTGCATATGTGAATCACTGTGAAACGCAAGAGCTTCATTCCATTCGCAAATGACTACATAGCTCAGCAATGCTAGCCATTCTGTCTGTCCAGTGCCCAGTAGGACAGCTGTCTGCAGATACCACACTGTATCTCGCAAGTGACTTTCACATGAGCAAGAGACACTGGGGGGACGGGACGATTGACCCAGACACTGAGTTCGCAGCATCATTTTTTCATAAGCAAACACCTGATCCTTTCGGTTATGGGAAGCCATTCTTTTCATCATTTTCTGTTCCTGGATGGCAAATAGTTTCAAAGGAAAAGAGCTTTTCTTTTCCTCTCCCTCCGCTCACCATGACAGCACTTGTCTATATTTGTTGGAAGAAGGAATTCTCCGAAGGGATTATGAAGCCAGAATGATGTCTCTGGTGCTAAAAAGGCTCAATGACACGATAAGTTGCCATCAGCGCAAGAGCTCAGAACCCGCCAGCTTTGCATTTTTTCTCCCCCTGAAATCTGTCACTCCTTATAAACAGAATAATGAGTGACAATCTGTGGTTCGAAAAGGAGACGGGGGGAAATAAAATTAAACCTTGAGTGGTGATGACGTCCATTGGAAACTAGAAAGAGAGGAGGACCACAACATCCTCATGAAGTTGCCCCAAGGTGGTGTTTTGGGGAGGTACAGTTGTTGGCTTTTAACTATAAGGAAATTGTACAAGATGTACCACCTGGTGAAAATCAGCAATAGCTGACTATCCCGTGAGCCCTGAGGAATAGATGAATATATGAACTTTGAAGTTTAGTCTGTACACCTTCAGGTATATTCATTCATTTATAGCTTTTATACATCACAATCTGCCCCAAAGTACTCGAGACAATGTACAAACCTAAACAACAAAATACTACATGCTTAATAATACACCAGGTTGCTTTGTGATGTGTGCTTCGGTTCTAACAGGATTTCCCCTTACCCAACGGCAAAAGCTTTTGCAAATAAATAGGTTTTCCCTTGCTGATGGAAAGTAAATTCAGGTTGATCGGTGCAAATAATAATAATAATAATAATAATAATAATAATAATAATAATAATAATTTATACCACGCCTATCTGGCTGGGTTTCCCCAGCCACTCTGGGCAGCTCCCAACAGAATATTAAAAACACGATAAAATGTCATGCGTGAAAGGGGGCCCTTCTCTCTTGGTCCTCCCCTGAGCAACAGTTGTTGAGTGTGGCCACCCCAACGTCCCTGAATATGTATACCTGTGCAAAGTTTGTCTCTGCTCCCGCCCTTATAAAGAACAGTTCCTGGCTGCTCTGTAGGCCCATCTCTGCCTCTGTGCAAAACAGGCCTGAGGTCAGGACGAAGGAGCCTTGTTATCTCTCAGGTGCTCACAATGAGCTCTTGCCAGTGTTACACCAGGAGTTCCAAACCAGCACTGTTTCCAGGGACATTGATAGTGCCGCCAAGTTTATTGGTGCTGGTGCTGCCACCGTAGGTGTAGCTGGCTCTGGTGCTAGCATCAGGACCATATTTGCCAGTCTCATCATTGGCTATGCCAGAAACCCTTCCCTGAAGCAGCAGCTCTTCTCCTATGCCATCCTGGGTTTTGCACTCTCTGAGGCCATGGAGCTGTTCTGCTTGATGGTGGCATTCCTCATTCTCTTTGCAATGTGAAGGAGCCGGATGTGCTGCCTGTCATATGCTCTCCTCTCTTTCCCCCCTGTGTTTAGTCCAGTGTGTACGACAGCCTGATTGTTCAGTGGCAGATAGGGGAAGCCCGTCTGTTAACCAAATCTGTCCAGCTCAGAGGGGGCAAGTAAATAAATACTGTATTGGTATAAAAAGAAAGAAAGAAAGAAAGAAAGAAAGAAAGAAAGAAAGAAAGAAAGAAAGAGAGAGAGAGAGAGAGAGAGAGAGAGAGAGAGAGAGAGAGAGAGAGAGAGAGAGAGAGAGAGAGATAAAACATCAAACATTACAAACTTCCCTAAGCAGGGCTGCCTTCAGATGTCTTCTGAAAGTCAGATAGTTGTTTATTTCCTTGACATCTGATGGGAGGCCATTCCACAGGGTGCGTGCCACTATCGAGAAGGCCCTCTGCTTGGTTCCCTGTGACCTCACTTCTTGCAGTGAAGAAACTCCCAGAGCTGGACCTCAGTGTCTGGGCTGAACGATGGGGGTGGAGACGCTCCTTCAGGTATACTGGGCCGAGGCCGTTTAGAGCTTTAAAGGTCAGGACCAACACTTTGAACTGTGCTCAGAAAAGTATTGGGAGCCAATGTAGTATGGTTGTATCTTTGGGGATGAGGGTCTCGCAGCCCCATCTATTTTTGTGGTTCAAAATAAAGCGAGCCTTAATAGCTAGACTTTCTAATCAACATGACAAAGACAGTGTGATGTAATCACTACAGCAACTGGGGCACTCCAGATGTTTGGGACTACAGTGCCTGCCAACATGATCAATAGTCATGGATGATGGGAGTTATAATCCAGAATATCAGGAAGGCCACCAGGTTGGGCAAGGTTAGGTTACAGTGTTCACCTAGCATCAGTTCTCTACCTGCAGGCCTCCCAAGTGCCCTGGAAAAAATGAGACGCCCTGTTTTTTCGCACGAGATCATGGCAGCCATTTTCAGTGTCATGTTCTTGTGTGCTCTGGCCCTGAAAAAAACAACACTCTCTTTTGGTGCCGCATGCACAGGTCCTGTGATTCACCCAGGAGTGCATCTTGGAAGACTCGTGCCGCAGTTTTGGACAGTATGCCGATCTTCCCCTCCCTCCCTCTCTCTATCTCTACCCCTCCTACCTCACAAAGTTGTTGTAAGACTAAAATGGGTGAATGAAACCATGGCACCTTGGACTCTTTAGATGAAGGGCAAAAGGGAAAGGGGGAAAAAAACCAGTGATCTCTGTTTCAGCCTGTAGGGTCACCTTGCTGAATATGGTGTGACTTCCAGGAAACAAACTGACACTCAAAATGCCTGATTGGAATGGAATGGAATGGAATGGAATGGTCTTGAGTAGTCAAGTCAAAACAAGTTATAGAACTTCGGCACTCCCTCTGCGTATAGCAGTAGCTTCCCAAGGCCTTTGCCCTTCATTGAACTCACTGGTTGTAACGTGACACTTCCCAGGCATGCTTCCCCTTCCTCACTCAACCTATGCAACCCAAACAAAGGCCGATTATATATATATATTCCTGATTCTATTGGAGACAGTGGCAGTGGCAGGTAAGCCTCAGAAATGAAAGCTATACAAAGTGATAGAAATCCACAGGCAGTTTCAATGCTACCCATTGCATAGCATTTGTGTTTAATTGCTTAATCGTTTAAGTCAACCTGCTTCCAACCCCTGTTCTCCTGTTTGTTAACAAAGAGATTTCAAAGCCTGGCTGTAAAGTTTTAGTTTAGCTCCCGCAAAGGCAGCTGTTCCCACGGTGGTGAGGCAAGAACATCCTACATGTCTGAAAAACAAAATGTGGGGAATTCCCAGCCAATAGGGATGGACCGAGCTGTCAATTTTCGTTCTCCCAATTTCTCTTTTTCCCCCAGTCTAAAATTCAGTTTGCCACGTTGCTGCAGCAGTTTGCCATTTATTTATTTGAAATTAATCAGTGTTCTGTTGCAAACTTTTCCTAATCAACACATTTCCGTATGCATGTTTTAACAAATATACACATTTTTGCAAGCCGTTTTCACTCATACATGCATGTTATTTTCACTAACGTTCCCTTAATATATGGATTTTTGCAGCTGGCTGGAGAACTGCACTGCAGAATTCACAAAAATGCAAATTTCTAAGAATAATGTTGCTTGATGCTTCTGGGAAAGTGTGAATTCGCTAAGTTTTCCTTTAACTACAAACTACATCAAATTTCACCTCCGTCAACAGATACACAGCCCCAACGCTGGCATGATCTCAGTAATAAATTGCATTTAATCAAATAACATTGAACTGGATTGATTGTTTGGTTCACTGCAGAAAGGGCTATTGTCTTGCTGCCTCCCATTTCTTATTTCTACCATTTTCTCTTAAAACACAAGCTCTTTCTAGCCCAGAGCCAAAAGGCCATCAATTTGACTTTTCACTTTTGATTAAAAAAACCACCACCATTGTGTGAGTATATAATGGCAGGAACACTAGCGGACTTGCCTCTTGGTGGGACAGGGCCTAGATTTCCAGCTGCTGCAAATAGGTGTAGCTCTGCCTGATATGATCTACTATTCCGCTTCTTGGAAGCCTCCTGGCTAGACGTTGATAGTCATTCCATCAGCACAGTAAGGAACCTCAAAGATGTAGACGGTGGAGTCTTGAAAACGATGATTCAACTCAGTGCTATTGGTGTATTAAACCACCTTCCAATCTTGGATCTGTAGTTGTGCCCACAAACATCACAAGCATGACAAGGTCCAAAAGGACAGGGCAGATGGGGGCACAGAGGCGCTTTCCCTTTACTGTAAGTATTTTGTTTCATGTTACTGAGTGAATAATTTCCCTTGCTTTAGAGGCAGGAGGATCACTTCCCTGATGCCTATCACATTCACTGGTCTTGCTCTTGGAACATTAAGATGCCTTTCCATTTTTATTTAATTTTTTAGTGTTGCTAGAGCTGGTTAGTGTTGGGTCACAAGTTCTGAGATACAAATAAAAAATACATCTCGTGTGTCTGAATTTCCATATATGACGAATGAAATTATATTTGTGTACTTTCATTTATTTATTACATTTACATACCAGTGTGGTGTAGTGGTTAAGAGCGGTAGACTTGTAATCTGGGGAACCGAGTTCGCGTCCCCGCTCCTCCACATGCAGCTGCTGGATGACCTTGGGCTAGTCACATTTCTCTGAAGTCTCTCAGCCCCACTCACCTCACAGAGTGTTTGTTGTGGGGGAGGAAGGAAAAGGAGAATGTTAGCCGCTTTGAGATTCCTTCGGGTAGTGATAAAGCGGGATATCAAATCCAAACTTTTATCTGCCAAGAATCTCAAGGTGGGGCACATGGTTTGCATCCTCCCCATTTCATCCTCACAACAACCCTGTGAGGTAGGTTAGGCTACAAGATGGTGACTGGCCCAAGGTGAGTGGCTGAGCAGGGATTCAAACCCTGATCTCCCAGGTCCTAGTCCAACACTCTAACCATTATGCCACAATGCATCAACCCCCGTCATCCCTTCCCTGCATGGCTGTGGATGGCAAGAAGCCACGGGGTGAGGAGAAGGAAGAGGTTTCCAAATCCTAGCCCCCAGTGCCCCTTGGAAAATGTGGTTTTCTCAAGAGTGACTGCAAGGACATTTCCTTGGGGCTACCAGGAGTGAAGGATTGATAAGTAGGAAAGGAGGTCTTGAGGAGGGTGGGGGCTTCAAATTCAGCTAGGCTGAACTTGGACCAGTTTAACTCTCTGTTGAGCTATTTCTAGATTTTGTGGGAAACAGCGGCGCTTATTTCCAAGTCAATTTGGTGTGAGACATGGGTGGTCCACCCACTACTAATTCTGCCTATTGTTTGTGCACGGCTCCCGTCTGAGTGTGAAACAAAAAAACCAATCCCTGTCTAAACGAATAAATTTCTTTTAAATCTACCAGCGTGGCTCAGCAAATTAGCGGTGATGATGCACAGCCAGGCTGTTGAGACAAAAGAGCTGATAATAAAAGAAAGAGCGAAAAATCTCAGAATCTGGCACATGCCTGCTCGGAACAGCAGAGCCTTCTTGTGTCAGGTCCTTAAAATAGAACTGAATCATGCTGGTTGCATCATTTACTACAGGGCTTTTAAAAACAGGTCTTCAGTGATGACGGCATCCTTTTTACCATAACTGCGAGGAGCATTCAATTTTATCTCTGAATGTCGCAGTGACGAATGTTTGGGTGCTGTTGGGGTGTGTGAATGTTATTGTGGCACTCGCCTTTAATGGAAGCAGCAGAAGCAGCTGCCTCACACAGAAATTCAAGGAGGTGAAGCTTCGCTTGCCTCTTACCTTCATGCCAGGAAGGACTCTGCTTATTAAATCCCCACATGTCTTCAGCACTGTTAAAAGTACAGGAAGCGGCGGTGTCATTAGAGGGATGAAAAGAAAGAAAATGGTGGGAACCCACCCTAAGCGAACCCATGCCCTCCAACATTTCTCCAATGAAAATAGGGCCACCCTATTCCATACTAGTACTACTGTACTATAATAATAATTTTACTGTTTATACCGCACCCATCTGAATGGGTTGCCCCAGCCATTCTGGGCAACTTCCAATGTGTATTGAACTGGTGTAATGTCCTGATTTCAGAGCTCAACTAGAACTGAGGGACCCATTTCAAATTTCCACTAATTGGCTGACCTCAGAGTTTATTTGTGGGCTTCTGATAGGTATCTAGTACACACTGTGAGGACAGGATGCTACCTATAGTGGGTCTTTGGCCCAATCCAGCACAGCTCTTCTTATGTTCTTATGCCAATCACTATCCCTCACCCTCAGAGCCAGCTCAGTCATTAGTCAATCTGAAGGTGGCAGAAGTCCCCAAGGCAGAAGCTTCATGGCTGCCCCAGCGGTGTTGCAGAGGCAGTGAAATGCGCGAGATCTTGCCCCAAATTGGCACTGATGCGGCCACTGCTTCACTGCCAGCAGTGGAGGTGGCAGGGCAAGCAGAGAAGCAGAAACAGTGGCAGCAGGTGTAAGGTGGCATTTCTTGTCTGAAGCGGTGAAACAGGAGGCACCACTCCTGCTCGTCCTGATCTACCTTGTAGGGTTGTTGCAGCAATAAGATGTGGAGGTGGGGAGGAGAACCATGAGGACACTGGAGGAAGGAGTAGGATAAAACCATAAGAATAATTTTTTTAAAAAGTGGCAACTGGGAAATTACACTGAACCTCCAAGGGCATGTTGCATGATCTGAGTAATGAAAAGACGGAGAGTTGCAACAGCTGTTCTGCAGGATCAAAAGGACTTTTGGGTGGGCGTGTTTTGTATACTTGGAGACCCAAGTATGGGAAACCCTGTTTTAAAGTAAGAATTGCTCTTTTAGTTTTAGCTGTAGATCAGGGGTAGTCAGTGTGGTACCCTCCAAAAGTCATGTGATGTAATTCCCATGCTGGCTGCGTCCAATAACTCTTTGCAGTATCTGGAGGGGCCCACCCTCACTGTAGAATATTGACTTTCACACTATGTGCAGAGGAAACTTCTCACTGCGAAGACTACACCAATAATTGGTTGAACTCTGAGCTTTTCATGCTGGATCAGAGCTGTCACTAGACAACAATAAAACCTGTGGCTTGCAGCTTCCATACTGGGTTTTCCTTTCCACTTGCCTCCAGCAATACCGTTAAAATAATAGTTTCTAAAAGAATCCTGCTGTTCAAATTATGCTAGAATTGTCAGTTCTTTTCAAAGACTGTTAATCTCCCACAGCATGTGACCTGCTCAAAATGTTCACATGCGGAAGAATTGCACTGGGGAAATGTGAAGAATCTCCTTACCGTTTTTATTTATTTATTTTTGCGCCAGCACCCTGGAAAGACTGTCTGTGTCAATGTAAGTGATATAGGTATGAAGAAACAATGCAGAATACCTGCCATCTTCCTGTAGCCAATTCCATATGTACAATACAAGATTATGTGTTAAAAGATTCAAGCGTTCTGTTTTTTAAACCTCCCTTATTTTCAGCATGGCAGACAAGTGTTATAGTTAAGGTGCATGATCTGCAGCACAAAGGTTATGGGAGTTAGGTGGAATATGCAAGGACGGGGGAGAGATTTGATGCCATTTGCATTTAAAGGCAAACCTACCTGATTTGAACTTTCAGAAACAATAAGCAGACTGGAACACAACCATCCTTTGAAATTTGCATTTCTCTGAATTTTTCAATGCAGTTCTCCAACCAAGTACAAAAATGCATATGCTAAGGTAAAGTGTACATAAAAATACACATATGGGTGAGAGTAGGGCTCAAAAATGCATTTTGTTAGGGGAAATCACTTTGTCAAAATGTGTATATTAAGGAAAATTCTGTTGCTAAAATGTGTAAATTAGGAGAGATTTGTACTAAAACACTGGTGAATTTTCATGATTATTAGAAAAAACTGATATGGAAATGTGGGGCGCTCAATTTAAGACTGGGAAAATTAGAAACTGAGAGAAGCTGACATTGACAGATCCCTCTGTAACCTGCAAATCCATGGTAACTGTTTTTCTTGCTGCTTTCTAGGAACTTCTGCTCCTTTTCCTTGATCCAGTGTCACTGGCCTTTAACAGTAGCAAGTAGAGGAAATGGCAGCAAGAGTGCTCATACTGAAGTAAGAAAGGGTGACAGAGATTCCCAGATGGTTGGGACAGAAACCATCACTCTTGGCACGAGAGTGACGGAAATGTGGATATTCCGGTCTCACAAGCTACTGATGTGAGGGATTTGGATCAACAACATGAATGGTTCTCTGCAGAGGCATCTGGGTCTTCTCTGATGCTATCTGCATCGCCCCTGGTATTGTTCCTCACTCATTTTCCCTTTAAAGTTCAGGTTTCACTAAAGAGTTGTTGGTGGCTGACTTTCAGAAGGAAGGGCAGGCTATTCTCTATCAGCTATAAATTGTTTACAACTAGAAGAGAACAAATATATTCTCATGCGAGAGGAATGCTTGCTAATGTAATCGTGACTCTTGGAGTATTAAAGTATTGCTCACTTGGGAACACATATACTTAGGTAACTGATCTCCAGGCTCCAGCCAAGTAGCCTGGATGAGTAAAAATAAAAATGTTTATGATTATCACTTGGTATTTAATTTTCAGATTAAGCCTTATTGAATGTTGCTCGCAGCAAATCACTTCATGTATTTGAGTTGTGTTGCAGACATGAAAGGAATACAAAGGTTGCAATAACAATTTGAGGCAAGTTTGTAAGCAATGCTTGTGCCTGGTTATTCCCTGAAAGAAGACAGGATTGTGTTGTTGCTTTTCATTTGTCCCAAACAAGTCTTCTTAAGTGGCACACTAAAAACCCCAGCATTTTTTAAATGAATGCATAAACCAGGAAAACAAATTCAATAAATCCAAAGGAGAGAGAAACAAAAAAGAACAAGAGGAAGAAATCAACCAAAGATATGTATAGTATGTGTCTCACATGTATACACATGTACAGAGTGTGTACAATTATAGGTACACAATCAGGAATATTTTATATTTTATTCTAAATTTCCCAGGATACTGTGTGCAGCTGTTCAAGAATGTTCAAACAGGTAGCATATATAATAAAAGTTCTTCCATGTCACGTGCAAAATACCAATTATGAGCAATTTTTTTTATCCCTAAAATGTTCAAACTATGGAGTGTTTTTCATCTTTGTGCAATGGTCTGCCTCGCAGCAACCAGGAAAAATGTTACGAGATCCTTGGATTTTACTGTTTTCCTGTTCAAATATAAGCAATGTAAAAGTTGTGGGAAATTGTGTTAGGGAAAATTGGTTTGCAAAAAATGTGCATACTAAATGTGTTTGTTTGGAGAAATTCACACTTAAATATTGATGGATTTTCATGAGGACTTTTTAAAAAAATCAGAAACTGATATGGTAATGTAGAGAACTGAACTTGAAACCTGGAAAAAGCTGAGAGCGACTGGAATTGACAGTTTTGCCCATCTCTAAGGAGAGGCCCATTAGTATCAGTCCCATGGGCCCCACAAAAACATTTGCTATGGTTTAGAGAACAATTGTCACAGGGATCCAAAGCAGGCTTTGCTCCGATGAAAAAAGATGAAAAAGCGTATTTTTTAAGTATTTGCTGTTTTATCAAGAATGGTTTGCCATTTGGAATTTTCATCCCTGAGAATAAATCTTCTTAGCAATACTAAAATGTGACTAATTTATAAAGCAGTACCCCATGAAAGACTCTCATGATGGTTAACACACCAGCAGCCACCACTTGCCATCTTCTATCAATCTCAAACACTTAAAATACCTCCACACCCCACTAATCCTCACCAAGAGCCACCACCTGTTTTTCCACACTCCCCACTCTAGTTTGCCCTTCACGCCAGAGCTCAGATTTCCAACAAAGGCTTTGAAGTGCTCAAAGCTCTTCTGTATCCATTCCCTCGGTAATCTTTGTTAAGAGTCCAGCAAGGTAGGACCGTGTCAGCACCACCATCTTGCAGATGGAGGCTTCAGGTTGAGAGAATCTTTCCAGACACAAATATTTCAGTTGCGGCTGAGGTACAATCTAACAACGCTACTGATGTCCTGGCTCATAGCTCACAGCCTCAGCCACAGCAGAATAACCACCTCCACAGGCTTGAGCCTGTGGCAGGGCCTTTTCCATCACGGCCCCTCTTGATTTCATGTCAGTGTCGAGTGCAGGGATTGGCTGCCATTGGGATTTGGCTCCAAATTTAAAAGGTGCCCAAGTTAAGCACTGCAAGTTGGTGAACCACTGAGGTAGGTGTAAGGGAGGACAACCAGTTTGCCTGCCCCGGGCGCTAGGCCTAGAGGGGGCTGCAGGGAATGCTGCAACAATGAAGAACAACGGAAGGTAAGAGGCGGTGAGGTACTGAATTTTGGCATTGCACTGAAATTTTAAAGCCCCAAGTCTGCCACTCCTGGGAGCTCTCCCTTTTTTTCTTTTTTGCATTCATGTTCACACTTTATTTGCATTTTTGTACACATTACTTTTTAAACCTTTTTAAAATTTAATTTTTTAAAATTTTCTTTTGACAAAGTAATAATCACAAATAAATAAGAATAAAAATGTGCACCCCACCACCGAGACCATTCTATTGTAACTATCCAACCTCCTCAAATGTCAACACCACTTGCGATGGTTTGACCCCTTTCCATTTTAACAGTACAAATTTTACAAACACCCTCCATATCTCCTCAAAGTCATTTCTCCTGCATATTCCCTGTCTTACCTTAATGGCACATATTTTATCATTAATAGCTATATCCCACACCTCTTTATACCATTCTTCCATTTTATATTCTGCTTTCCCTTTCCACTTCCTAGCTATAATAGCAATTTGTGCAGCTGTCAATAAATTTGTGAGCAAGTCCTTCATAGCCTGCGAACCTTCCAGCCCATCGTAAATTGATAATAATGCTACATCTGGACTTTGGGTCAGCTTTAACCCAGTGATTTCTGTTATCTCGCCTGGGAGCTCATTCTAATGCTCTCAAGGGTTACTCTATGGCTTTACCTGTCCAACACCAACTGGACGTCACCAGGTTGGTTACTCCTGCTCTAGGGTGTCCTTTTAACTGTGCATTCCTGGTGATTTGGACTCATGATGGGGCAGCGATACATAATCCTGCTTTCAGGACTGTTTGTGCCTGTAAAAGTTTTGGGGTGGACACATTGGATCATTTCCAACAAGTGCTTGGAAATGCAAACAGTGTCGAATTCTGGGGTGTTCTTAGATATCCTAAACACAAGCTTGAAACTATCTTCTTCAGGTGAGAAAATGCTGGAATGTTTTGCAGACAGTGACTGGGCTAATTTGCCTGCTAGAAAGTCAATAAATGGACTAGTAATACAGTTTGGAGGTTCCCTGATTGAATGGAAATCTGGAAAACAGGGTCTTGCAAGTGTCACTGAAGCTGAGTACTCTGCGTGAATTGTGCAGTGAACTGGTCTATTTTAAACAGTTATTGATTGACACGGGAGTGAAATGTAAATCTCCAACAGAGTTTCTCTATAGATAGGCATGTATATCAATGAACAGTGTAAGTAATACTGTAAAGATCTTAGAAGAATTTGGCAAATTGGCGGGGTTCAAATTAAACAAGAAAAAAACTAAAATTCTAGTGAAGAACCTGGATGAAGTAGCAAAGAACCAGTTGGAGCAAATGACAGGCATCAAAGTGGTAAAAAAAGTTAAGTACCTGGGAATATGGATATCGCCAAAGAATATAAACCTATTAGAAGATAATTACACCAAGGTCTGGAAAGAAATTAAGAGAGACCTGGACATTTGGAATAGGTTGAAACTGTCTTGGACAGGAAGGATGGCTGCGATCAAAATGAGTATCTTACCAAAACTACTGTTTTTATTCCAGAATATTCCTATAATTAGAGGAACATCATGTTTTAAGACCTGGCAAAAAAATTTGACGAAATTCATATGGCAGGGGAAAAGGGCCAGAATTAAATTCAAACTGCTGACGGATGCGAGAGAGAGGGGGGGGCTTCGCAGTCCCAGACCTAAGGCTTTATTACGACGCTGCCTGCCTCTGTTGGATAAAGGATTGGGCGACTTTAAAAAACCTAGACTTATTGGATCTTGAAGGCTTCGATGCCAGGTTTGGCTGGCATGCCTATTTATGGCAAGATAAAGGTAAAGCCCATAAAAGCTTCTCAAATCACATTATTAGAGGCTCCCTACTTGAAGCCTGGAACAGGAATAAAAAAGTAATTGAAAGTGGCACGCCTTGGTGGATCTCTCCAATTGACATTATAACGCTTAAAAAAATAAACCAAGAAGGGGATAGATGGACATATGAGGATCTCTTAGTTAAACTGGAGGGTGGATGGAGAATCAGACCCTACGAGGAGCTAAAAGGAAAACTAAATAGCTGGTTACAATATCATCAGATTAATGCGTTGTGGCTTGAGCATAAAAAAACAGGGATGAGTGAAAAAAAATCGAAATATCAGGTAGAAATATTGGAATCTAATAGCAAACTCCTCTCTAAAATGTATAAACAATTGTTAATCTGGGAAACCAGAGATGAGGTAGTTAAGGGGGTCATGGTTAAATGGGCCAGAGATCTGGGACATAATTTGGAACAGGAGAAGTGGCAGAAACTATGGAAGAAGGGCATGAAGTTCTCGGCATGTGCCGCTCTCCGAGAAAATCTAGAGAAGATGATGTACCGATGGTACATCACCCCAGCAAGTCTGGGGAAGATGTACAAAACCGGAGACAGCACCTGCTGGAGATGTAAAAACAAGGTGGGGAACTTCTTTCATATGTGGTGGACCTGTGAGGTGGTGAGAGGATTCTGGGACCAAATTTATGAGGAACTAAATAAAATTTTAAAATATAACTTCCCTAAGATACCGGAAGCGTTTCTCTTAGGAATGGTAGGAGAAGAGATTAAAAGAGAAGATGAAAACTTCTTCCAATACGCCACGGCGGCGGCCAGGATGGCGTTGGCGCAGAATTGGAAAACACCTAACACCCCCACAGTTAAAGAGTGGCAGATGAAACTATTCCAATATATAGAACTAGCGAGATTGACACAAAGAATTAGATATCAAAATAATACTAAATTAAAAAATGATTGGAGTAAATTTTTGGGCTATGTCGAAGTTACCTATGGAATGATGAAAATCTCAGTGGATGGAATTTAATACCTGTAATGTTTGAATATTTGTAATGATAATGTAATCAGCGAGTAAACTATAAGGATTTTACAACCCAAACCGGGAAGGATGGAAGTCACAATGTACGGAACGATGTTTCATTATCTTTTTTTGGTTTTTTTCTTTCTTTTTTCTTTCTTTTTCTGTCTTTTTCCTGCTTTCTTTCTTTTTTTTCCCCTTTTTCCTTTCTTTTTTGATCCCTTATTGTATGTTCTGCTGTGGTTTGTAGATGATTGTATGATTTGTGTAAAAAATTTAATAAACAGAAATTAAAAAAAAAAAAGATAGGCATGTATATCTCTTGCTAAATCTGATCATTTTAAAGGACGATCAAAACATATTGAAATTAAATACAGTGGTACCCTGGTTCTCGAACGTAATCCATTCTGGAAGTCTGTCTGACTCCCAAAACGTCCGAAAACCAAGGCACGGCTTCGGATTGGCGCAGGCGTCCCAAAAACAATAGCCAACAGCTGCATTGGACATTTGGCTTCTGAAAAACATTCGGAAACCAGAGCACTTACTTCCGGGTTTTCAGCGTGCAGGAGGTGATTTGTTTGTCAACTAAGCCGTTCAAGAACCAAGGTTCCACTGTACCAGAATATAAAATGTAATGAGACACAGAATGTAATTATGCCGGTGTACTGTGAAAGTAACCAGAATATTGCTGATGCAATGACAAAACCTCTGACATTCCTGGAAAATTATATGATGGCTGTACGAAAATTAAATGATGGCTGTATAACCATACTAAGTAAGCACTCTGTTTATGCTCTGTAAATAGTTGTTCTGAAAAGACTGAGAGGGAGTGTTGGGGGTATTGGTCATTCGTTTTCAGAAACTGTTTTCATGAATTTCTGTATGTAAGATTAAACTCTGTCTATGAAGCTGGATTGTTTACACAGGTGCAAAGATAAGACAGTGAAGTCATGGACATGCACAGTGCATTATTGTGAGAGTAACTAAAAAAGAGTTTTGGTTTTGGACTGTGCTGAGAGGATGCAAGCGGATTTGCCACTGTGGGGATCCACAGCAGTCTCTGTAAATAGTAACCGTTAAGCTTAATGACAGGCATAAAGTAATCTGCCTAGAACAATTGTGTGTTGCTTATCAATCAAGACTCAGGACCGATTTCCTCACACTTTGCTGCGGACTGTATTTCAGCTCTGCTAAACGCCTGGCCAGAAGTGTGCCGGGCGAATCTGTTTATAGCAGCTTTCACGCCATAAACAGCCACAAATATTTGGTTTTGTAAATAAATTGCTGAGGGCAAAGTCAATTTGGAATGAGGGTAATCTTTCCTGAATAGATGCATGCTTTCAGTGCTGTCACTGAAAAATAGCTTCAGCATCCGTTTTAGTTGATGCCAAACATGTTGACGAAAGGGTGGGTAATTTTGACTTGGCCTTTTAATAAAATATTGGTAGGTTTACTTGCTGGCTGCATCCAAGTCAATACCTTAGCAATCCTCTATATCTCCCTTGTGCTAGTTGACATTTACAGATCAACCACCTGTCAACCAAAAACAGTATTTAAAGTTCCAAATATGAATGGCTTAAGTGCTGCACATTTTTCTATAATTGTAGCAATGGGCAGGGTAATTCACCAGATTTCTGTTTGAGGTTTATGGAGAGAGCAGTTGCTACAAATATCTTTCATCCCTTCTGTTAAAATTGCAGACGCATTTTACAGAAGTGGTTCTGTGCACAGAGAAATCCCTTCTGTAGAATTTCCTCTCTACTCTCTTGAAATAGGTTTGTGTCTCCTATCAGTACTGAAATGAATTGAATACGGTATCTCTGCAGTAGCAGGCCTCAAATCTGCCAGGTCCACTGTTCTGGTCTCACCAGTAGCCAACCAGATACTTCTGAGAAATCCACAAGGGCAACAGGAATGTCCTTCCCTCTCCCTCCTGCCCCACAGTATTTGGTATTCAGTCACTGCTTCTGAGCATGGAGGTTTTGTTTAGCTATCTATTAACAGACCTATCCACAGGGGTGCCAACTTGGATAAAATATTGTGGTGGCCCAGGTATGCCCCACCCCACATAACTAATCACACGGTGCTGTGCACTCACACCATTTGAATGGGAATGCCCATAAACTTTGTGGAGACCCAGCCCCTTCAAATATTTTATTATGGCAGCCAAAGCCCCCACAGCCCTTAGGAGTTGCTCCTATGCCTATCCATCATGATTTTTGTCTTAATTCAGAAGTAAGGGACCAGATATTGTTATGCTCCAGATGTTCTTGCTGTTGAACTCCACTCCCATCAGCCCCAGCCAGCATGGTCAACGATCAGGGATGATGGGAGCTGTAGTCCAATGATATTTGAAGGGCTGTAGGTTCTCCACCCCTGGTCAGATTCCTTTATTTCTTTATAAATAAACAAGAACGAAACAAAACCAATGCAACAACTGATACGTATAAAGTTTTCTATTCAGTTCACACCAAGTAGAGGGCACTTTAGTTTTAGCTTCCCTTTTTATTTTAACAAGCGTATTCAGAAACAAACAAAAGCAGAGACTTTGTGTGTGTTAATGGAGGCTTTATGTGTGTTTTCTGAGGAGATATAGTAATGTGGACATGGCATAGCTAGCAGCTGCCTTGAAAGGGGCAGTTCTGAAAGGGGCCTATAAATGTGGTATAAATGAAAGCATGGTGTGCAACTGATGTAATTCTTTCTTTTTCTTTTTCTGAACAATATTTTTTATTGATTTTCAATTACAATAATCCAATGGTAGCCTCATTATAACAATGCCAAATTACAATGCAATTGCTAATCCGAATCATTCAGATGCCAGGTTATATGATTTAGGTGGTCTCCCTTGTGCTAGAATTGATGGTTTGATAATTTACTTTGTTTCTGTGTCCAAGATCTTATTCCTCTCAATTACATTGAATTCAAAATTACCATCCCTTATTTAACAACTGCAATATTAACTGCATCTATTCGTCTTGCCACATTAAATCATCTATAAACTTATAGCTGAACCTATATCCTTATTCTTCCTGTGTGTGACAATTATTCTGTCCATGGTGTTCCTTCCTGTCCTTGTAAAATGTTATGTCTATCTTTTCCCAGCCGATGATTAGATCATGCCTTGGGCAGAGCTAATATCCCATTGTTGTTTCAAAACTTCTCCATTGCTCCGTTGCATGGTTCATTGTTTTACAACTTTACCAAAAAGCTCCTGAAGATCTGTGTTCACATTGTTTTACAACTTCAACAGCAGCTGTGAAAATCACACTGTTCCAGTATAAGTCCTGTTTTCGACATTTTTTCCCCTCAGTCTGGGAAGGAGAGTGATCTAAACACACTTCAGATAACTCAGTAATGAGCCTTCCTTGGCAAGAATGCAGTTTCCATTCACCCCCCTGTTCACCCGAAATTAAGCAGATATACTTGCCACCCATCAAACCAAATTCCAAGTCCTTCCAGCACCATTCAGTTCAATCCACAAACAATAGAGAATAAAGAAAAGTCAGCTCTAAGTTTCCATTTTGCAAAATAGAACTTTCTTCCCTTCCCCCCCTCTTTTTTACACACACAGTTCCATTTGGTGTTATACTGTATTCCATAGCTGCAATCCGTATCTCCATACATAATTTAAACTAGCATTCAGGGAAGGTTGCCAAATCATAACTGGGGGGGGTGTTATATCAAGAAGCCACAGGCTCCTCTCCCGCACACCATGAATAAACTCTTCTTTCAAGTTCAAACCTTAACGACCTTGCAGCTGGTTCAATTCCGCAGTCTATGATCTCATCTCTTCTAGCATGTGCCTGTATATTAGTCAAAATTAAACTCTAATTAACAGGAGAACCTCTGCTTCTTAATGGCGGCATAGGAGGGTTATCGGCAGGTGAAGTGCTTTTTAACTCAGTGCCTCCCTGCCTCCTGCATTCCATACCAGAGCGAGAACCAGGTACCGAGACAAACTGCAAGTGAAGCCCGTTCCCCACTGTACCTGGGGGGAACTTGCAAGGAGAATTATCCTCAATCATCCTTGTTTTTCCTTCGCCAACAATCTTCCACTATCATGGGAGCTGCCTCCATTATGGCAGACCAACACCAGAAGCCGCAACTGATGTAATTCATCTACTATCTCATACTAAGGATTCTCACATATTTTAAATCTGATGGTGATTTGCCACCAGAGGTTCTTAAAGCCAATCATTGTGCTTAGGACTATTTGGAGCTGAGGTTTCACAGGACTGCATCTCTGGCCTGCCAGAAGGAGGAGGTGGAGAGCCCCACTGCCCATGGGGAGCTTGTATATCAGAGGAAGCTAAGCTACAATCTTTCTTTGTGGCATGCCAAGTTCCATGGTATATTACATAGGTGATCATTCAGTTATGGAGTCACCACCTCTGTAGTCTGAATTGGCATAGTCCAGGAACGGTTGTGTCTTGTGAACCGCCTGAATGATGTGTAGTTCAGCTCTTCAGTAGCTGTATTAGTAGAGGGTCCATCTCTGGGACCGCAGTGCAGATTCAATTCAGCAAGTTAGTCAGCAATGGAAGATCTGAACTCAGGTGGCTATGGCAGGAGAAATTTCTAAGTCACAAGATTTCTATTGGAAAATAAAGGGGAAAGGTTTCCCATTGCACTCATAGGTGTGTTTAGATAGGCACGTTCATTCAGTCTACATAAAAACATTTACTGAAAAAAACACATGTACACATCCGAACTGGGGGTGTGCTTTTTGTATGTGTACATTCATAAACACCACAAAGTCAAGGCCAGTTATGTGATGTCACAAAAACAGAAGGGGCTTGGCTGAACAAACAAATAATAAACCAAATTGCAGCAGCTGTCTCTCTCCCTCTTTCTCTTTCTTTCTCTCTGTCTCTCTCACACACATACACACAAAACCTGCCTATACATAGAGAATGCAAACACTTCATGCCTGAAACTATTCCCAGCCGCAGCTGCTGGGTATTCATAATAGATATCTAATTGCTAAAAATGGTGCGCTGTTTACAAGGTCGGTTTTCATGTCACATGGGGACGATGGCGCATTCTTCAGATTGGCTGCGGTGCGCTGAACTGTCCGCGCCACAGTATGGGATGCTAGCTTCCTTATTCTGAGCTGTTCGGACTGAAGTCTCTTAAGGTTGTCATTAAAGGTATTTGAGGAATGCTGGTATGGGTGCATGCCAATTCTTCAAAGGTTTAATGTGACATTTCATATCTGAAGTACAAATTTGGATTATGAGCAGAGAATTTTATTTCCCCTATCCACATTTGAGTGCTTTCGACTTTTTTATTTTGTTTTGGTTATGGCAGGCATCAAATAGAAAATCTCACAAGCTGCCAGCTTTTAAGTACTAAATGCCATTGCTTGCCATCTATCAATTACTGCCATATGCTAAATGGTGTCCCATTGTGTGCCAGCTGTCAAATATACTTGAATACTAAGTACCATTGCATATCAGCTATCAAATGGAGCCATGGGCACAATATTTCTTTATGTGCATAGCACATAATTTGCTTTATAATGTTGTTAAAAATATTCACAGGAATCCAAAGAGCTAAATGGAAATTCTGCTACACTGGCAGGAGGCCAGTTACGTGTCTGCCATGGCAGATATGGAGTCATAGAATTGGAAGAGATCCACAAGGGTCATTTAGTCCAACCCCCAATATGCTGGTAGCATAATTCTTATATGCCAGTAGAACATACTGGCAGCAGAACCATTCCTCTGGTAAAAATACACCAATGGCACAGGTGGAGCAGGGCAGAGTTATGAGTGAGTGATGGGCAGCACAAAACAATACGTGAACTAAAGCACAGCTCACCCTAGAAATTCACACTTATCCAAATTTTGCAATACAGAAAATTGAAGCTCCTAGATTTCTTTGGAGGAAGCCATTGGTTTTAAATGTATGGTGTGCATGCAGCCTTTTTCATCTGCTTTTAGTCTGCACAAAACTCAACATTTCAAATTTGGAAGAAGAAAAAATGCTACTGCTCTGTTAGTGTGAGACACATTTGCAAATAAATAGCATATTCAATGTGTGACCTAGTTACTTTATCAGTATCATTGCTAAGTGTAGGAAACCATCAAAATGTGTGATATATGAAGAGAAACATGAATAGGAATTTAAATACTGAACTGTAAAAAAAAATCTCTGCTGATTAATTCCAACTTACTTTCCCCACACACACATGGAATGCACCATCAGCTGAATTATTGTTCTGCAGAGACAGAGCTCTTACTTCAACAACAACAAAATCCCACATCGCAGAATGGGAACAATGAAGTTAATTTTTCCTCAGAGTATCCTGTCAAAAGAATGCGGGTGTGCAGAAATCCCGGCTGAAGTAGTGATGACAGAAGACCCAATAACCTCAATAGGAGAGATATTGAAGGAAACAGAATTATTTGGAGAAGTGGCTGGGTTCAAACTAAATAAGACAAAAACAAAAATGATATGTAAAAATGTAGATTCAAGGACAATAGAATCAATCCAACAGCAATCACAGATAGAGACGGTCAAAAAAGTCAAATACCTCGGCATCTGGCTAACACCTAAAAATATAGACCTATTTAAAAATAATTATGAGCCGACGTGGAGGGAAATAAAGAGAGATTCAGAAAAATGGGGACGGTTAAAATTGTCAATGTGGGGAAGGATTAATATAATTAAGATGAATGTCCTATCAAGATTAATGTTCCTATTTCAGACTATCCCTATAATAAAAGGGAGCAGGATCTTCAAAGAATGGCAGAGGACAGTCTCGAGATTTATATGGCAGGGCAGAAGACCCAGAATTCAATTCAAACTATTAACAGACGTAAAGGAAAGGGGGGGCTTTGCCCTGCCAGATCTGAAATTGTACTATGAGGCATCATGCCTAAGTTGGTTAAAAGATTGGGTCAAACTGGAAAATACGGAGCTACTCGATTTGGAGGGCTTCGACAACTGCTTTGGCTGGCATGCCTATTTGTGGAAGAATAAAATGAAAGCACATAAGGGGTTTGGCAACCATATCTTCAGAGGGCCGTTAATTGAAGTATGGGAAAGATACAAAAACCTGCTAGAACCGAAAACACCACACTGGCTGTCACCTCTCGAAATAACAAGTATAAAAACTATTAATATGAGAAGCAACTGGGCAACATACAACCAGTTAGTAACTAAGGTAGATGGGAAATGGAGAACCAAACCTTACGAGCAGATAAAAGAACATGTTTATGATTGGCTTCACCATCAACAGGTGAACCAGATGCTTAGCAAAGATATTAAAGAAAGAGGCTATGCAGACAAAGATTCTAAATTCCAGACGGAGATAATAAACAATAAAGTGAAAAATATATCTAAGATGTATAGGATGCTGTTAGATTGGAACCTAGGTGACGAGGAAGTCAAATCAGTGATGATCCGCTGGGCAAAAGATATAGGTCATAGTATACAATTTGAGGACTGGGAAAAACTATGGAGGGACGGGTTGAACTTTACGGCGTGTACTGTGATAAAGGAAAATGTCATGAAGATGTTCTATAGGTGGCATTTGACACCCATGAAACTTTCAAAAATGTACAAGGTGGATAACAAGTGTTGGAGGTGTAAAGATGCAGAGGGCTCCTTCTACCATATGTGGTGGGAGTGTGGAAGGGTAAAACAGTTCTGGGAGAAGGTATATACGGAATTAAAAAAGATACTAAAGTACACGTTCATAAAGAAACAGGAAATCTTTCTATTAGGGATACTACGACAAGAGATAAAAAAGGAAGATTGTAGATTGGTATACTATGCGGTCACGGCAGCAAGGGTTGTAATAGCCCAGAGGTGGAAACAGCAGGAAACCCCAACAGTGGAGGAGTGGAGATCTAAATTATCGGAATATGCAGAGCTCGATAAACTAACGGGGAAAATTAGATATATAAAAGACCAAGTGTTCATTAAGGATTGGGGAAAGTACGTAGATTATCTGGAATGTATCAGTGAAGGACAAATAACGCTAAAGGGATTCAAAGATGTACTGTGATAGATCATGGGTTATTGTGCAAGGAAAATAGAAAACAAAATTAGATACAATGACAATATAAACGATGAAACGTGTAACTTTATTTATTGCTTCGAATGATTTGCGGCCAAGCTGAAGGAAGTCCTGAAAGAAATAGTTATGTTATAGGAGTGTTATGAAGACAATAATTTTGTGTATTTTTTACTTATTTTCTTTGTATGCTTTTTTCTCTTCTTCTTTTTTGTGTTTCCTTTCCTTTGCCTGTGTGTTAATTTTTGTTTTTCTTCATGGAATAACTAATAAAAAGAATTAAAAAAAAAAAAGAAATCCCGGCTGAAAAACCACATGGGTGCCATTCTCCACATAAAGTACCTGACAGTCGGTGAGGGATAGCATGTGTGAATGGTCCTTCTTATCAAAACCTCCCTTCATGCGCATGAAATAAGTTGCAACATGAATGCTTGCCTTTCCTGCAGGTGGACAGAAATATAGGAGGGGCATCACTGTCTCACATGTGTGCAGTTAGAAATGCATTAGCAGGGATCATTCAGTTTATAAACTAAGGGCTAATTCTGTTACTAACAAGTTGTGGTGGAGGAGGTATTGCTTAGCAACCAGTAACAGCGGCATGATTTTCATTGAGATGGCACATGTCCTGGTTGGTTGTGTAGTTTCAAGGGAGTTTCTCCTTTGTATGTTTGGTTGAATGTCTCCTTGCTATGTAAAAGGCCTGAGGTAAGAAACACAAAACATCTCTTTTTCTTTCTCCACAAATTAAACACTATTTTTCTTCCATTTCATCAATAAAGTGTTATCAGGAATTCTTTTCTCTCTGGACTTTGTCTGTGTGACTTTCTTGACTCTGTCACCTCTGGTGAACAAGTTTAGCGGTGTAGATGGGTGGGTGATTATTGTTTCTAAAGTCTGCATATCATGTTTGACTAATAATGACAGCTGGGGAGAAGGTTATGTGTGTGTGTGTGTGTGTGTGTGTGTGTGTGTACACAGCAATGGCAACAGTGCCTCTATCACAGCACTTTCATCTCTTATCATCTGTCTCCAACTCTATCGTCCAGGGCATGGGCTTCTTACACTTGTATGCATGTCTCCCTCTTCAAATATTACAAAAAATAGAGAGTCATGGAAGACTGATAGGGAGAGGCAAGCAATGCTCTTTCTATCATAATGTGTGAAACAACCCTAAGATCACCCGAGTAGTACAAGGAATGCAGAAAATAGCAAAAATTCAGTCCAGTAAAAATAGTGGAGGAACTGCAATGAAGTCCCCACAGCGGTACACTAACCAAAGCTGACTCAATATATTTTGCTGCCAGAAGCAAAGGACCAAAAGACGTCTCATTCTGTCCATCAAATTGGCAGGTGAATTTCATTTCAAATAGTAGTAATGGGATCTCATCCTCCACTGCACCTGAGAGCGGCAGGCTAGCTTAAGGGGTGCAGGGCAAGGTGAGTGGCACACATAATAGCATCTGTCTGCTTCATGTCCCTCAGCATCTGCCACCTGAGGCAGCCACCTCCATCTGCCTAATGGTAGGGCCAGCCTTGGTTCCGATATCTATTTGTTGATTCACTCCTGGCTCTTCTCCCTCCCTCCCTCCCTCCCTCCCTCTTGCACAAAGGCTTCCATTCTCAATTTGCTTACTCCGAGTAGATGCCTCTTAACTATTTCTAATAACCAATCAACTGCACATGACACAGAAAATGTGCTTGGCAGACGATCTCGCCTCGAGTCGCTTTGACTTGCAAATCTCCTCCTGATGACAGGCACTCCCTTCAGAGATGTTAATAATAATCCTTTTCTTCCCCTGATGGCACTAAGGTCATGAGGGAATAATGCACAACAAATAATTTGACTCATGCACACCTTTTGCTCCGAGAGAGAGGCTTGCATTTGCACATAGATTTAAAAAGGACTGATTTCCATAGCAACAGCAGGGATCTGTGAAACATTATGAATGTTGCCTCTGCGTCTGTGTACAGAGCTCTTTCGCAGCACATGAAGCCCATCAGGATACAGGCTCCACTCTCAAACAGGAGGGTTTGCAGGATTGTGGAAGGAGTCACGGCATGTAATATTGCACTTATTTTAAACTGAAATAAAAACGAGCTGCTGTCAAGCCCCTTTGCTGAATTACTAAATTTCTCCCATTTATACCCTGCTTTGGAGGGGGGGCACAGCCCTTTCATTTGGTTTTAATTAATATTAACAAGCCTCCCTTAAACAGATTTCTGAAGTGTAACAGCAACAGCAAAGAAAGAATAGTGCATAGATCTTAACACACTTCTAGAGCAGAGCAAAACAACATAAAAGGCTAGAGATAGAGTAAAAGAAATCTGTCAGGAGCGTTCAAACAATTGCATGTTCAGCTATTTTTTTTTAAAAAAAGTGGTTTTTTGTGGGGGGTTGGTTATACAGTAGCTCAGGGCTGCTAATATTAGCAACAAAATTCTACTGAAGTAAGGAAAAGGAGGTGGGCGGGAGGAAATGAGTTGGAGCAGCCAGAAAGAAAATGACGGCACCATATTTGTAGCAGAGCAAGGAATCCTTTCAAAAGCATGATCGGCAGAGACTGCTGTGAACTCTGCTGGCATCACATGCCATCCCTAATGGCTGAAAGAGACAACGGGATGGGAGAAGAACAATAGATACTATTGAGGCATGGGTGCTATTTAGGAATGTGGGTGGTTTCAACCCTGTCCCATGTCCAGTTCTAGACCACATGCATTCACAACAAATTAATGAGCCTGGGTGGGGTGGTGTAGTGGTTAGAGTGTCAGATTAGGACCTCCTAGACCAAGGTTGAAATCTCCAGAGGGTGAGCTTGGGCTAGTCACTGTTCCTCGGCCTACCTTGCAGCATCGCTGTGAGAAGAAAAAGGAGATGGGCGAAGTTCACAGGCTCCTTGGGGGAATATCAGTGCAGCTATAAAGAAAACATAAAGAAAAATAATGTTTAAACTGTACTTGCTGCCCCAAGACTCTTGAGCCAATGTACAAGTTTTGGCATGTCTTTATCCCTCCCTTCAGTAGCATCTCCCCTATCTTTTGATCTTCATAAGAGCCCTGTAAGGTAGGGCAGGCAAGTGGCCAGCGGTCACCCACTCAATCTCTCCCCAGATCTGTTTTGAAATTCTACCCACTATGCCATGTATCGTCCTACAAGTCAGTTTCACATGACTTGCATCTGTAAGTGGGTCAACACTGAGAATATTCCTATCTCATCAGATTGGATGTTATGTCTGTTCACATATTTAGCTACCAGTTATCAACTGCAGAGAAATCAAAGCTGACCATGGATATAAACAATGAAATCGGCTTGTGTATTGGGTACGTGCACCAATGGCACAGATCTTTGAGTCCCATTGAGTGCAATGAGGCTTAGTTTCAAGTAATTATGTGTAGGATTGCTAGAGTTAAACATAGCTAGAATACATGTTCTTTTTCCAAAAAAGAAAAAGAAAAGGTATTGCTTTGCTTTCCAAGCCCAATCTTAAATGTGAGAGTCCCTTTGAACCTATTTTTCCCCTTCATGTTTTTTACTGAAATGTAGGATGAAATGGTTGGATAGTGTTCTCGAAGCTACCAGCATGAGTTTGACCAAACTGCAGGAGGCAGTGGAAGACAGGAGTGCCTGGCGTGCTCTGGTCCATGGGGTCACGAAGAGTTGGACATGACTAAACGACTAAACAACAACAACAAAATGGCATCACTTTGGAAGAATATAGAAAGAAATTCCTATATCTCCTTGCATGGGTTCCTTCTGTTCATCTTCTTTGCCCAGAAATGTAGATCTGTGCCCTGTTACATAAGTAGCACCAGATATTTCACATCCCTTACATATGCTAATGATGATAATATTGGTGATTTTATTATTTACTCCCTGCCAATGTGGTTGGACAGGCATGATGAGAACATGCAACTGAAACAACCACATGTTGCCTCCCCATTTAACCTTGGCAATACTTCTTTCCTCTTCCTCTGCTTCTTTCCCTGTGTTGACTTATAGATTGTAAACTACTTGGGGCAGGGACCTCTCCCCTGAACTTTATATAATGACATGCACAATGATGGCACCATGTCAGTAAATAAACACGGACAAATGGCAACCTAGGAACTTATCATGTCAAAATGTAACAACAGGTAACATCCACACCATCTCTTTGAAGCACATTTAAAAGTACATGGATTATCCCAAAGAATCCTGGGAGCTGAGGTGTATTCCCTACAATTTTCAGCATCCTTGACAAACTAGAGTTCCCGGGATACTTTTGGGAGAGTATCGTGCTTTAAATGTGCATTAAATGGGATTGCCCCAGTTTTTCAAAGGATGCTCAGACAGAGCCGTATTTTGTAAGTGTATAATGACTGTGTTGTGAGTTTAAAAGTTCCTATCTTCAGCCTTCTATTCACACTCCTAAAGAAATAATAACTTCTGTTTGCCTGGTGCATTTTTCTGCCTCTAACCTGTTAAATTTTTACAGAAACTAATGCCAATGAAAATCCGGTCTTGAGAAGAAGCCTTTGTATCTATCCCTTCCCACTCTCTTGTCTCTCTCTCTCTCTCACACACACACACCTAAATCCTCTATGACCCCATTTTTGGAAATGTGTCAAATCCATAAAATGAGAGGTGCTGAAATGAATGAATTATTGCTGAATCGGTAATATGTCAGGTTGCATTGCCAATGGATGCACTGAAGAAAGACAAATGAAAAGTGAGCGGCCGCTTATCATAAAAACCCTTTTACTGGTGCAGTAAAGAGTCATGTGATTTTCCACCTACTTTTTGAGAGAGTAATTAAATCGGCTCCATTTGGCAATCCTGAGCAAGACAAAAAAGGCACTGACAGACTGAAGGATCTGTTCTGCTGGAAAAATGCAGGAGTGGAAGGATCCAAGCAAGGGACTGATAGCAGCAGAAAGTTATTCACACAATCAAGGCTAATCAACCTGCTTTAAAGAAGAAAAAAACATGGCTTCTGAAGTTTCTGATTACGGAGAAACTTTGGAACACCTGGGAGGCAAAGAGAGAAAGAAGAGAAAGAAATATGCAGAGCAGATATCTAGGGGCCCCCTCAGCAGAATGAACATGGAGGTCCACACATGCAGCAAGGTGGGCTTATCATGTTTCAAAGTGAAGTAATATGCCTCTTCTGGCTCTGGGAGACAAGAAAGTGGGGAGCTTATCACACCAGGAGGAGACACCCGTGACTCTTCACCTGACTCGTCTCTGCCGCTTGGCCTCCATCCTCCTCCTCTGCTGCTTCATATTATGCCTGTGATTCTGGACTCCTCTCTGCCACAAACTCTCCCAGCTCACTAAGCCCTGTTACCTGCTTGGCTTCTGACACCTCTTCCCAGTCTTCTTCCTGTGGCCACTCTCTGTTGTCCCACCACCACTCCCTAGGCTCTGAGCCTTCTTC